>NW_012130800.1:0-3905 GCF_000143395.1 Atta cephalotes | reverse complement strand
ATATATACAATTTAATAATTTATTAATTTAAATGTTTATTATTATTAGATATTTAATATGTTTAACGATTTAATGAATTTTTATGTTTTTACAAATGTAATCGTGATCATAATGTAGGTACACTTTAATTAACGTCTGAAAAAAGGTCTATAAAAAAATTGCAAAAACACAAATTTCAGGTTATTCATATCAGGATAATTTCAGTCATAACGCAGAATCGAAGAGCGTTGTATATATTCGACTAGAAATTTATGCAAGGATTTTAGCAGGTCCTAAGATTGATCTTATTTCGTTAGGCCCTGATAAAATAAGTTCATTGGGACCTGATCAGTCATGTAACGCAATCGGATTCTCATCCGGAGAGCCTCATTAGGACTTAATAATGAAATAAGGTCAACTTAGCTAGGACCTGCTAAAATCACTGGATAAATTTCTAAGTCGAGAATTGTTCAAATGTTATTTAATTTAGTTACATTCTAAAAGAAGCAAAAAACATATATTTCAGAAGTTCAGAATTTAGGATAGGAATTTGAATCACTGAAGGAATTTATAATCTCTAGGAGATTATCCAAATCGACTTTCATACACCTTCTTATAGAACTTGTGGACATTTTCTTCTTACGAATAACCCGTCTATCTCGTGGCGTAGCTGCGTACTAAAAACGAGGTGAATCATACTCAAATCTAGAGACCCTTCTGAAGAATGAGAACCTTCTTAGATATACCTTATTCATAGATTATCTTCAAGATCAATCAAATCAGGTCCTTACAAAAGTCAACTATACTTAAATCTGACAAAGATTTTCTTACATATATAAGTGTATTCAGGATTATCTTAGATCAATCAAAGGGTAACATATAACCTTACAAAGGTCAATCATACTCAAACCTGACAAGGATTTTCTTATATATAGGTGTATCTTATTCAAAATTATTTCAGGTCAACGAAATCAGGTCCTTATATATATAAAATTAACTTGACACAAATTCTAGGGTAGGTCAATCAGTCGATTACTGTTTTTCACTTTATCAGAAATCGCGACGTCGCGCAGCACGCCTCTCTCATTTCTCCTGAGAGCAATCTGCGCGGGCTGCGAACGACCGTAAGACGTGTATCGGTTGCTCTCAGCGGGATAGGTCGTTTGATAAATTTTATGGAATCGAAGAAAGAACGATATTTTGCCCCAACAGCATGCGCACACTGTGTCGGTATGTTTTCCACGACCATCTCGATCCTCCCTCTACTGTTCGACGTTTGTACCTGCTCGTGACAGGTGGATCGCAGTTATTCAACCGGGCGATACGGCAACTGGTTACTCTCTCGTACACGTGCCCACCCCCGATACATTTCCATTTCCCATTCTGTGCACTCTACGAATCGCGATTTCGATTTATACGGTTCCAAAAGTCGCATGCTCTCTATTAACTATACAGAAATTATCTATGTATTAAAGAACAGTAAAGTAACAATTTTTTGAAAATTTAAAATTCTTTTTGGTAAATATATTGAGATCATATGGTGTTGAAAAATCTCAAAAATAATTACATCTGTGGCCAATATAGTGTTAAAATAGCCCAAAGTAGCCCAAAATAATTCATACAAGGCTGTATATTACGTAACAAATGAATATATTGCAAACTTATAATTAAAGTCAGTATTAGCTAAAGTTTGTCCGCCAAGATGATATCTGAAATCACCAAATTTAGCGACAAAATCGTTAAATTGATAACTCGGGACAAGAACATGTGTCCACCTTCCAGCCTCTCCTCGGAACGCCCGGAAGTCTAATCAGAAATGTTTCTCCAGCAGACTTGGTTTCGCGATTCGTTTAACCAGTCCAATCGTACACGGCCCGTCGATTCCGCTTGTTACGGCTCTCCTTTGCAGAGAAATAAGTTGCCCGCGATTCTCCGCGTAGTGCGATTCTTTCGATCGCAGGCACTCGTACGCCGATACCGATTTTCGTATTACCTACCGTATTACCTACACCGGTTAAACTCTTATTGCGCGCTATACGTGTGTCGTATATGGCTCGGAACGATCCTCTCTCGGTGTACTGTAACTTCGGTATTTTCTACGTCCGGAATTTCAACGGTCAGAAATGTTTTCCTCACAAAAAAAAAGCTTTCGCGCAGCGTAAGTTATACCATCGACCTTTGTACAAAATACTTTTACAACGAATTGGCCGATTAAAATGCCTTAAAAGTATTTCTCTCTGGCCTAATACGTTTATATTGCGATGTTTGTTAAATTATATTGGCTGACATGTTTCCAAAAGTTTATTCAAAGGAAATTTTATTTGAAATTAACTTCTCAATACTCAATTTACAACGCTATAAAATTATATCTCTTGCCACAAGTGAAGTTCTCCTAAGCCATTAAACCTTTCCGAACCAACGAACTCAATCAAAGTCACATAAATTATGTCTTGCTGAAATGGAAACGTACGAAAACAGCTAATATTCTTTAACAGCTAATCTCAAAGCATATCTCGTTAATTTACGAATAATAAAAAAAAACCTGAAATAATGCATAAGTTAATATTGCAAAATCAATTGTAAGATCAAAAATTAGCAAGATCAAAAATTTAATTTTTATTATTAGATTTGATCCAGCAAATCCTTATGCACCTTTGTGTGTATTTTGATGCTTAAATCGATTCACATTAATAAGTCATGTAATGTTACGAATTCTGCGTTGCATTTAGAGCCAGACGATTGTTTCTATCGTACCTGTTATTGTGCCACTGCACCGTTTGTGCCGCATAATTCAGCATCGTGAAAAATTCGTGGAACGCATCGTCCCGATCGATAAATTGGCTCGCGATTGAAATCGGACGCGGCGCGCGCGCGCGCGGAACTTCTCTCAGTATAAAGAGATGCACTTTCGTTCCAGCCATTCGGAAACACTTTGCGAATAGTAAGTGTTTACTTCTTTCCTCCTCTCCCCTTGTTTCCAGAGTAACATCTCGGGGGTGCGCACCGACTGCACGCTGTGATTCCTTTAAGCATTCCACGATGGATGTGCGAACGTGCGTTCCTGCTTGCATCCCACATTCATCCGTCCTCTCGCACCTCTCCTTATTCTCGCCCTCCTATTATATAAACTGAAAGGGTAGGTAGAGGTCCGACTATACTCGCGGTTTATATAATACAACATCGGGAACGCAGCGCACGTATGCAATTCCTCCATAATTCCTTGGTTTGCCTCATCCCCGTCGCACCTTCAGCCGTGGAGGAAACGAGGAGAGAAGAAGAGGAGTGGGTGAGTCGGGGGAGTCGATAATACGATTCCTCGTATGTCCTCGACATGAACACGCGCTGCATTTGCCAACCTCTTGCACCCACCTCGCATACAGTCTTTCCTCTCCCTCTCCCCTGGAAAATCTAATCAACCGTCTTCTCCCTGCCGCCACCAAAGTTCCTCCTTGTCCTCCCCCATTCATTCTACTTCCATCGTGATCTTCTTCCGTTTTGCATTATATGTCTATTTGTCGCGTTTTATCACGTACATTACAGTTATATACATATCGAATATATGCATTTATAATATTTTGATAGAAGATATAGAGTTACTTGTAAGAACGTCTAATAAAGAAAATTTAAATAAACCGCTTAAAAACGGGAGAAAATTTTTGTAGTATATTTTCAATCATGAGACGGATCCACGAAAATTAAAGGTAAGAATTGCTATTCTTTTTCCATTAGCAAATGAAAAAAAAATTGTTATGCATTATTTAAGACTCCGTAATAGCTCTGCAACATCGAGCTCTCAACACATAACTTGAGGGTTAATTTCCCGCTGCAATTATTGCATGCTGGAGCTCGCAGAATGGGTCGAAGCAAATTTATGCGAGTAACGGGAGCAACATTATTTCTCTCTCTCTCTCTCTNTTCTNTNTTNT
>NW_012130799.1:0-3916 GCF_000143395.1 Atta cephalotes | reverse complement strand
TGCATCGAATTTGTACAGGCGATGAAAGTGGATCATTTTCAGAATCTTAAACGCAAGAAATACTTGGGTTGATCCCGCCCAACCATCAACATCTTCCTCAAGACCAAATCGCTTCGGACGGAAGATGCTGCTGTACGTTGGTGCGTTTGGTGGGATCAGGAGGGTGTCATCTATTACGAGCTATTAAAACCTGGTGAAACTGTTAATGCTCACCGCTATCATCAACAACTGATTAAATTGCACCGTGTTCTGCGTGAAAAAAAGCCGCATTATCGGAAAAGACATGACAAGCTGATTTTTCTCCACGACAATGTACCATCGCACACGTCAACAATGATCCAAAACTACTTGGAGACACTCAACTGGGAAGTGCTACCCCATCCCGCTTACTCACCAGTTATCACCTGTTTTCGTCGATGGGCCACGCGCTCGCTGAGCGGCATTTCGATTCTTACGAAGACGTCCGAAAATGGATTGATGAATAGTTTGCCTCGAAAAATAAGGAATTTTTTTGGTATACACAAATTGCCCGAAAGATGGGAAAAATGTATAGTTAGCGAGAGCAAGTACTTTGAATAAATTTATTTTTGCTTCCTAGGAAAAAAAAATGTTTTTCTGACTAAAAAACAGCAGATTTAAGCTTATACACCTATATTGAATCATGACATCAGAAGCGAGAAATGTGTTAATTTATATTATGTGCCATTTATAAAAAAAAAGAATTTGGATAAAACAAAATGATGAGATCGCTTTAAAACAAAAGTAAAAATGGGTGAAAACTATCCTTATCCCCCTAACAGTCAGTAAATAATCATAAAAGATGATAAAAGGCACTTAATGCGCATGCGTAGTCTATTTTCATGTGCCTTTTACGATTATTTACTGATTGTTAGGCTAAGTTCACAACCATGCATTAAGAAGCAGTAAGTCATAAAGCCTTAAGAAATTGATTCAATCAGTTGAATATGAGAAAACTAATTGACTATAGTTAATTTCTTATAGTTTTATTGCTTAGGTCTCTTAAAACAAAGTTGTGAATTGAGTATTAAAGAGTTAAGGATAACTTTCATCCATTTTTGCAATTGTTTTAAAGCGTTTTTATCATTTCGTTTTATCCAAATTGTCTTTTCTTTTACAAATGGTAACACAAATTAACGTCTTATTTCTCGCTTTTAATGTCATGATTCAATATGGCTGTGGTGAATACTTAAATAAATTAATTTCTTATTTCCTTTTGCAGAGTATATATCTTGGAAGATTTGTAGACAAAAATAGTCTGGACACTTGAGTCAGGAAACTATTACGAAATGTTATGTTAAAATGTATTAATAACAGCTTTTAAAGAAACAAAAAGTTGAAACATTGAAGACATGAGAACTTATTCTAGATAACCTAAAAACACTTAAGGTATTAGGTATACAACTTTGCTTCCGCCGTTTTCCTATAGATGGCTTTAGCGATAAGTGGTGGTCGAATAAATAGATCATAGACGTCATACAATAAACTTGGGCATCTGTCAACATAACCCCATAGAAACATTAGTCTATTTGTGTCTGCATCATAAAGTTATTCTCGATTGAAAAGGTCAGTTTACGAGCCAAATTCTCGTCATTTGCGGGAGATTTTAATTTTTTGCTTCAATATGAAGAAATCTGCGGCTGAGGCTCATCGAATGCTCTCAAATACTTATGGTGAGGCCGCTATTAGTGAAAGAACGTGTCGTGAGTGGTTTCAACGCTTCAAGAACGGTGATTTTGACGTCCAAGGTCATGCTCTGTATTTGGTGGGACCAGCTCGGCGTAGTGTATTTGAACTGTTAAAACCAACTGAAACAATCACAGGTGATCGGTATCGAACGCAATTGATGCGTTTGAGCCGAGCATTGAAAGACAAACAGTCGCATTACAACGAGAGACACGATAAAGTGATTTTGCAGCATGACAATGCTCGACCCCATGTTGTGAAAGTGGTCAAGACATACTTGGAAACATTGAAATGGGAAGTCCTACCCCACCCGCTGTATTCTCCAGACGTTGCTCCCTCTGACTATCACTTGTTTCGATCAATGGCACACGGCCTGGCTGACTAGCACTTCCGGTCTTATGAAGAAGTAAAAAATTGGATCGATTCGTGGATAGCCTCAAAAGATGATGAAAAGATGACCAGTTTTTTCGACGCGGGATTCGTACGCTACCCGAAAGATGGGAGAAAGTAGTGGTCAGCGATGGACAATACTTTGAATCATAAATGTATAACCAGTTTTTTACAATAAAGCCTCGAATTTCGGAAAAAAAACGGCAGAAGCAAAGTTGTACACCTAATATTTTCAGGTATTTTTTTTAATTAAAGAAGGTATTATATTTTTATTATATATCTTATTGTTCCATTTAAAGAACTTTGTTAGTATAATTTGAAGATAGTAAAAACCTAAATATGATTAATATAGAAGAACTAGAATGCAATTATAAAAATAATAATTTAATATTGGTATAACCTAATGTACTTGATTTAGAACATAAAATATTTTATAATTTTAATTTTTAAATTCGTATAACAAATCAAACCAATCCTTATAAATCAAAGAATTGAAAAGGAGGGCAGTAGGAGTCAAGCGCAAAAGACGTCGTGCAAACAATACAGTATCGTTCGTACGCAGTGAGTCTTTCTGGCGTGTTTACTTTTCAACTTTCAAGTTGGAATTGATTAATGCTTTAATGATACATTTTTTCATTTGTTATCTCGGAAAATTACTAACTAAAAAACAAAAAGTGACTCACTGTGTTTGATACTGATTGGCCAACATTATTGGGAGCCAATTTTTGAATTATTTTTATATATATTGTAACGATATGGTGATCTGTGAACATAGTGAGCGTCCTTATATTTGCTGGATAATTAATTATAATATTAAAATTGTTTGATAAATTAATTTTTCATATTCTATTTTATGATATTTCCTAATTTCTTTTTTTTTTCCTTTTTCTTTCACTCTTTTTGGTTTTAATTCCAACATTTAAATTCTCAATATAGGGGAGTTCACCATGACAGGATAATTTTTATTTATAATTTTTGTATATGTTGGTTTATGTTGGTTCTGAGGAAGGCTCAAAAGTGAGCCGAAACATGTAAGCACGTTTTAATGAATAAAGAAATTTCATACTTCATAAATATATAATATTATTTGCGCGATGTCTTCTGCGCTTGACTCCTACTGCCCATATCCTTTCCAGTTCTTTAATTTTTTAATTTTTATACTATTTTTGTTTTTCAAAAGAGTTTGTTTTGACATTTTTTCATACTGAATAAAATTGTATTCATTTGTTAAAATTTCTATCAGTGAGATTTTTTTATTTTGAGTATTTAGAAAGAAAATTGACTTCATAAAAATCTAATTTTTTTTTATATAAAAACAATTTTTATAAAGAAAAATGTTAACAATAACTAGTGTCTTTAAAAGTTCTAAATCTGAAATGGTTTTTGTTACTTTTAATATAATTGATTTATTTTCAATGTTTAAATGCACTACTATTACATTTTGATGCGGAAGAAATCGCTGAAATGTTACAAAATTGGCTGGCTACGCTTCATGGCACACACAAATGGATGCGATTATTCGTCACAAAAAGTGAAAAACTGACTCATTACAAGACATAAAACAGACCAGCAGGATTCAAGCGAGTAAAATTATTAGTTATTTATAGAGATTGCATAAATAAGGCTTTGTTTCAATATTCATTGCCAATATTTGAAAATCTATAATATATCACGTGCACTTTTTAGCATTGATAATGAATATCCGAACGCAGCCAAAATGCTATTGTTGGATGTGTACAATAGCTGAAAAAAATGTATACTTTCTAATTAAGATTCCAAAAAATTTATTTTTTAAAAATAAAATATATTTTTTTTAATATTA
>NW_012130798.1:0-3919 GCF_000143395.1 Atta cephalotes | reverse complement strand
AAAGTTCGTTTACTCTTTTTCTATAGAATTCTTAGACTCATGTTAAATAATCTATAACTGACAATTACGATAGAATCTTTCGAGATAGAAAAGTTTGTCAATTTATTTATTTATGGAAAATATTTATAAGAATCACAATATATACTATGCATATAGAGAATACACATTTAAACGAAATCGAATTTATTTAAAATTATTTTTATTTAAAATTATAGAATGTTTAAATGGATTCGACCTAATTTATAATAGCTGCGTTCAAAAAAATCAATTTTCCAAGTATTGTAAGATTCTTTAATTTGATTGATTCTTGTGTTTAATTCCTCATACCTAAATAAACAAACCAATCATATTAAAAAATTTTACAATAATTGCAAAATTGCGTTTTCTGCTGAATGCAGCCATTAACGTTGAAAAAGATAAACGAATTTTTTGTTCAATTTAAATATTATCGCGTTTAATTGTTTTATGTTTTTTTTATAAAGGATTATAAAGAATTTAGGTCTGAAATACCTGCTAAAATTACGAGATGCTAACGCCTCCAAAACGGATTAATCATCATGATCATCACTGAATATTCTAATGTCAACTGTATTTTTATTATGTTTTGCCAATATATTCTTCACATAAGCGCTTTAAGAAGATTTTTATATATGTATATATTAAATGTATATATTAAACATAATAAGAAAATAAAACAGATGTAAACAGATTAATTGATGTCTATTAATTGACATCGCTCATTTGTTATTTAATTAAAAGTTGTAATTTCTTGGTTGCTTATAAAAATAAAACGAAAATATAAAAAGAAAATACATATTTTTATTTCTTTACAATCAGTTATTGTATCAAAATTGTATTGTACAAAATTAAAGTAGAAAATATTTTATTTTCTAGAAAATTCGTTTTTTGAATTATGTCGTTAATGTAACGAATGAGCGATATTGATTTTTTTAAATCACTTTATTACTTACTATAGCTCTACTCTTCGATTAAAGAAAAGAATGTACTTTGATACTTTGTTATATTTTTTTACATGTACATCTACATATATTTGTTTTACCATTTATTTCAGATTTATGTCGATTTTGCACTTTGTATCATCTGTTCTCTCGCCCGTTTTCCTCTCATGATAGCTTCTTTGAATAACGAGCAATAAAGTTGAATAGCGCACAGAGAATCGTCATTTCCGGGCACTGGATATGTTATAAGATTCGGATTGCAATTCGTATCGACTATGCCAACACTGGGTATGCACATCTTAGCCGTGTGTCTCACTGCTGTATGCTCAGTCATGACTGTGTCCAGAGTACTGAGAAAGATGCACAGGTCCGGCAACCGCGTCATCGCCTTGAACTGATTCCTCGAATTCGGGAATAATCCTTGTCGCCAAAATCTTGTCTGTGAAAACTCTTTACATTCCTTGGCTGTTTTGTCCACTAAATGCGTGACTTGGGGATTGCGCGAGATAAACAGAATTATGCCGCCCCGGAAAGCGATATGAGCAGTGAAATTCAACGCTTGTCTCAACAACTCAGCGGTTTGATCTAAATCGATTATTAAATGTCCCAATCTGGAGCCGAATATGAACGTCTCCATGTGTTCATTAAGGGAAATTTCCTTGTGGCCATAATGCACTCTCGCGTCATATAGATCCTTTACAGTAAATAGTTTGTGCACTTGGAAGAAGTCTGGGTGTGTTAGTGGATCCAACATGACTTCTGAACTTTCAGGGATGTTGGACAGATCTATGTGTATGATGAAAAATATTATATTACAAAATATAACGTTAAATTTTATTAACGTTACACATAAAATACTATTTTCATTAAAAAATATTAAAAATGTAACAATAAAATTTATTTTCTAGAAAACAACAGATAAATCAAACTTAAAAAGTACAAATGCAAATAAGAATAAAAATATGATTAAAGATATGCTAAAATAAAATTGGAAGTGACAACTTTATTTATTTTCAAACATATTTAGAAAGGAAAATATTAAAAAGAATAAATATTAAAATTGTTTTTAATATTTCTTTTAATCATCCTTAATTCCTTTTAATCATCCATTTGAGAATAAAAATAAAGTCATCACTTTTCCATCTTATTTTAGCTCTTAATCATTTATTATTCTTCTTTCCTGGAAATTGTAAATAATTAGAAATATGAAGAATAAAATTTAAGCTCAATTCATATACAGATACGCTTGTGTGTACAAATTTACCAGATTCTAAGCTCGGTTGAGACTGAGTTGACAGTTGACATTGTCGAAGATGTGTGTTACAGACAACAGGTCGCAAACATTGCCATTCTCTTGAAACTGGAAACAAACTTTGCTACTTAGTTATTGTACTAGCACACATGACATTTTTTTATTATAAAAAAATTATTAAAATAAAAAGGTTACCTATACATGAAAGTATTCGCCTCGTAAATATGGACATTGTGTATGTTGATGTTAATTTTATTGTTTCCTATATACTTTAACTCAACGTTTTAATTCAACATTAGAACGAAAACAACAATAATTATAACAAAATTTCTTCCTTCTTTTTGAAGTATTCTCTTGATTTGACACAATGCCTGAATATTATTCTAGTAACATAGTCGAGTATATAATGTTTTCAAGCTTTTTAATAAAATTATAGATGATTTTTACTCTCACTTTTACCTTGACGAATAAGTCGAAAGAGGTTATGTAGCTCCCTTAGAGCATGGAAAGAATAGAATATAAGAGAGGAAACTTAAAACTATGATGGCGATCAAGAAGACGAAATAACTGAGCCCCTATTCACATATAAAACTAAAGAAATGCTATAGTATATATAACACATACTATAGTATTACCCTAGATTTTCGTATGCGATATATAATATGTAACACGGCACGGGTTGACACATAAACTTTAATATGAATTTTTAAAAATATATAATTAACTTATTTCTATGCATATTTCATCACTACTCTTATTTTTTCAACGGATTTACTTAATAATTGCATTTAAATCAATTAATTCTATTAAAAAGTTTTTAGTAACGTGAATTTGTCACTAGCCCGTGCCACTTACCGCGCTACATGTAAAGGCGCGTTCACACTTTGATGGAAAAGCGGAAAGTGGAAAAGTAGCAGCCAATCAGAATTTTAGTTGATACAATTTCGATCTACAATTTCGGCTTTTTGTATTTACGAACATAAGATTCTGATTGGCCACTGTTTTTCCGCTTCCTGCTTTTCCGTCAAGGTATGAACGTGCTCTAAAGGTGTCCCATGTAGCGGATCGTGCGAATTCGCAGATTCGCGTATCACCAATCACAGAATCATTCTCTTAAATCTGTTTGCAAATTTCGCAAGCAGATCTAAGAGAATGATTCTGTGATTGGCGACACGCGAATCCGCTTATACACGATTTGCATAGGACATCACTAGAGCATTAGAAACGTAGATATTTGCGCCATCATTTTTATTCCTTGTTCTGTCCCCATTCTATCACTAAGCTGTGAGGAGTATAGTCGTTATAGGTTACGATTTGTATTTGCTGCTTTCATTCCGTTTTTACTCTCAAAATCAGTTGAATATCTATAATTTTATTAATGCAGGATCTGAAGAGTGTCTGGAGTTCAGGTTATTTCTAGATAAAATGCCAAATATGTATATCAATTTGAAGGATTGAAATTTCTCATCTGTGAGGAAGTGTGATGTTTATTCACAAGTTTATTCATGTGTTTATTTTACAGCAATACAGCAAGTTGTCGACGAATATTATCCGCAGGAAATTTATATAATCGAATACCTTTTTCTGATCTACTGATACAGTTTACCGCAACGCAACAAGGCATTTTACAAATTTTTTGCCTTCATTAATATATAATATTTTAGTTTTTTATATCTTTCTTTTCGTTTCTTAGTCTTATGATAAAATT
>NW_012130797.1:0-3919 GCF_000143395.1 Atta cephalotes | reverse complement strand
ACACACACACACACACACACACACACACACACACACACACACACACACACACACACACACACACACACACACACACACACACACACACACACATATATATACACATATCATTTTAAAGATAAAATTTAGACCTATTCGTTTTTTGAAAAATACGAGCGCTACTCCGTTCCTCTTTTATGAGTAGTATAAATCAAAAAGACTTTTACTTCAACGTTAAATAACTCGATAAAAAAAATCAAAAACGCTTAACAAATACACGAATTATAGACAAAGATTTACTCTTTTGAAAGGTATTAAATAAATTGTTTTCATGTGCGATTTTAATTTACGCCACGGAACTTTATAAAGTTGGTAAAAAATTTTCGGATGCGACGGATGCATTTGTTATTCGTCTAACTCCGTAAAAAATCTGAAAAGTAGAGATGTCAAGCTTTAAAATGCTTTTTAGACCCATTTCATCATAATTATTTTTTACAAAGTTACACTCTCCTGAAAATTTTTGAAAAATAGAATATGTTCTACAATTTCTTTCATAAATGCACTTTAAGAGATAAATTTATATATTAAAATAAGTAAAAAAGTCATATGAACATATGTCCTACATATTTACTTTGATTTTTAAGTTATGGATAATTAAGGAAAATATTTGAAATGCCCGCTTTGTACACCAACATCTACTGCATGTTTTAACATTGAATTCTGCACTCGTTCAAAAATATCAGGTATTCTTCGAATAGTCTCAAATCCATTTCGTATCCTTTCTCGCAGATCATCCACATTGTTTACTAGCATTGAATACACAATACATTTCAAATGGCCCCAAAAATAAAAATGTAATGGATTAAGATTAGATGAGATCATGGTGACCATGGGGTGGATCCACCTTGCCCTATCCATAATGTAAGGATACCAGTGTTCTATTTCTATGGTTGCGCAAGTAGGAGCGTGAATTTGAGCAAAAATTTGATTGGTTATTTCATAATGCCAGCGCTATTATACACAGGAAAATGAATTTGGGCAAAAATTTGATTGATTGTTTCCAGTATTGCTATCGCCATTATGCGCAACGGAATACCTAGTATCCTTACATCGTGACCCTAACCATCGGTTTACAAAGGCGTTGTACGAATGTTCTCACTTCAATATGGAAATGAGGCGCATCATCGCATGAACCGCAAGTTTTGCCCGATAGCCAGGACTGCCCTGCCATGATTGTCTGAAATTCTATCTGATTTGTATTGATGGATTTGTGTTGATGTGTTTAGTGTTTCATTAAGATAAGATTTCTTAAAGAGCATTTCTTATCTTGTCTTGATTTTCAAGACAAGAAATTTCGTTTTTCTTGTTTTGACTATTTCACATTGTATTTTTTATCCTGAATTCAAGAATCTTGAATTTCTTGATTTTTTTAAGCAGAGCCCTTGTGGCTCTTTGACTACGTCACGTCGTAAGAGATTATAAAAAAACATAAGTACAAATTGAATATAGAGTCGTTTCGTAGTTTACTATGTTTAAATTCATGGTTTAAAAGTGTGCCTATAATGTCTATTATACACAAATCTATTAATAAAGATTAAAAATATTTCTCAAATTATCATTTTTAATATCATGAGATTATTGCCAAATGTAACTCTATTTCAGATTATTAGATTCCTAAGATTATTAGATATAATAATAATAATTATTATTATTATTATATTTTAATCATTCCTGATTTAATTGATACTATTAGAAGTACGCAAATGTTTATACATAATATACTTTTGCAAGTAATCTCGCAATATTAATTTTATATATATATTCCTTTACATAAATGTAAAGGTTAATATCTGGTATATTACAACAAGAATACATCGGTGAGTATAATTTAATTTGATTAAATCAGAGACTTTACTTTTTCAATAATCGATTTACACTCTGCTATTTTGCTATTTAGTGAAAATGTATGAATATACATTTCTATATTACAATATATAACTTGTTAAATATCAATAAATACAATTGAAAATGTTGAAATCTAATTTATTCAAAACTTTTCAAATCAGAAATAAAATAATAAAATATTAAAATAATAAAGTATTAAAAATAAAAACTGTCACGGAAATTCAAGAAACTTCAAGAAATTTCTTGATTTATTATCAAGAAATCTTAGTATTGATAACAATTTCTTGTCTTATCTTGAAATCAATTTCCAATTTCTTGTTTTGATCTTGTCTTGATTCAAAACAAAACCAAGATTTCTTGAATTTCTTGATCTTAATGAAACATTAGTTGTGTTTCGAACATCTTTAATCACATCCATAAATTGAAAACTATGATATGGACATATGTTCATATGACGTTTTTTTACTTATTTTAGTACACAGATTTACTTTCTGAAGTATTTATGAAACATTCCATATAGATTCTTCAATTTTTAATTCTAATTTCTCTCATAAAGAAAATCAACATTTATATAAGTCACTTTACATTAATAAAAGAATATATTTCATTATTCCGACGACATCTAATAAAGTTATATATAAATATAGCACTTATATATTTGTGCCACGTATCAAATTCAATCGTTTCGAGATATTTAAAAATACGTCTTCCGTTTCTGATAGTTTCGTCTCTTCTCACTTCTTTCAGCCCATTTCCTTTCTGTGCCTTTCGAAATCATCGTCTTCGTACGACCACGACGAACAAAGGAAGTCGATCGGCCATTATGCGCTCTTTCATGCAGGGAAACGGATATATCTTATCGAAGAAGATGTGCGTTTTCTCTCCGTGCATACACGCCGAGAGATAAAGACACGTGTTTCATCGACGATGAAAGAAAAGAAAGATATTAAATTTTAATGAATCGTGTAACAGTCCACATGTTACACACAGAAACTGATTCAGCCGCTTCTCATCTATAATGCATGCGTGACGAATTACTTCGTAACTGGTTGGGTGGCATATTTCCCATTTTATCCGAGTTATTTTTTACGATGTAATGAGCGTTTAACGAGATTCCCGACCCATACTCTTGCACACAAACTCAGTAACTTTCAATATTTAGTAAATACCATGAACGCATGCTCGTCGCCTTTTAATAATCTCTCTACCGCGTTTTAGGCGGCATATCCGCGCGTATTTCGCACCTGGCTCATTGGTATACGTGCGTATCATCTGCGAATCCGGTTTGTATTCAAAACGCTTAAAAGAAGATGTCTCGCATAAACTTACAAAGCAAGAAAAAATGAGAATTTTCAGGAAATCAAGTTTGTCATAGAAAATAAATTTAAAAATTTCTTGATTTTTCCAGATTTTCCAGATGAAAATGGAAAATTTTCCATAACCAATATAAAATATCCAAATTTTAATATTTAGAATCAAATATTGTAGCCAAGCTAGCCTACATTATTAAAAACAATGCAAAAAAAAGCTTAATAGCATAATAAAATTTTGAGTGCAAATTTAAGTCAATAAAAAATAAATTAGTATTAAAAAAAAAAAGAATGCAGTTATGATAAAAAAGAGTGATCAAATAAAAATATTGAATAAAATATAAATTTTAATTATTTTATTAAAATCATTTAAAGTACGCGAGTTTTGAACGTATTTGACTATATATATGTCAGATATAATATTTAAAAAATTAAAATTATTTGACAATTATTTGAAATAGGAGCATTTTAAAGGAATTGTAAGCAAATTTCAAAATGCCAGACTTTTTCCTTTGATTTTTCCCAATTTTCTATGACCAATTTCTATTTCTCTGACTTTCCCGGTTTTCCCGGTTTTCTAAGTCTATGACAACCCTGGAAATTTGACAGGCCGGATATTGACGCTCTAACGATGAGCGCCGGTCACCACCAAGGCGTTTTTCTTTGACGCGTCTATATTTATTCAATATGGAAGGAGACTCTCTCTCGCTCTCTCTCGCTCTCTC
>NW_012130796.1:0-3920 GCF_000143395.1 Atta cephalotes | reverse complement strand
GTAGTAACTTAATTATTTATTTATTTTTAATTTACTTTCTTTTCTTTCTCTCTCTCTCTCTCTCTCTCTCTCTCTCTCTCTCTCTAGTATTGCGGAAATGATTTCTTATCAAACATAAAACCGCTGATGAACAATTATGATAGGAAGTGTAAAGCGCAAGTAATATTGTGCATGTTTAAATTATTTTGCGACGTTATTAACTTTCTCGTCAAGTAGATGAGATTTCACTTTCGGAGAAAGTCATCCGACTGCATTTTTATCAGGAGTCGATTACACATTGAATGCATTCCTCGCCGTGTGGTCAAAAATGCTGATTTTCAACCGCGAAAATATAAAGCTCTAAACACAATGAGTAGCAACAACGACAGAGATAGAAATCCACAAGCAATACGCATATATAGTGATAGAAACAGATAAATCCAATCCAACAGGAATGCATGGTGGAAGAAACTCGAATTTCTTTTATGGATTTCATTCACCATTTAGAAATGCATATGTCAATCAATGTCAATGTATATAGAAACATGGAATAGATAATAGTGATAAAATTTTTGACGAATTAGAATTCTGTGTCTATTCCTATTGCTGGTAAAAAATTTTTCATGCATGAATGAACGTATAAATATGTATAAACATACATAAATATTCATAAACACGTATAATTATAAATGAAATATTTTCATACATCTTTCTTTTGTAAAATTACTTTTCAGTATAATAAAAATAACAATAGTAATGTGAAAACATAAACAATTAATCTCGTATTATTCGTATTGCATTTAGGGCTTAAGGAGATCCTAAAGCCTCCTGTTTTACCGATGAAATTATGTAATAATAAATACTTTTTTCTTTCATCGATTTGAAAATTCTTTTCCAGGATTAAAGTATATGCATGAATACGTGTCTGGGAAATGGAGGGAAGAGGGAAAAGGAGTCTGAGATCGTTCTCTGCCTAGATCAAAAATTTCAAAATTGATATATTTTTTACCATTTCTTAGTGAAACAGTGGCGTCTCAGCTGTTAAGTCGTGACAATTTGCTTGAAATGTTTTGCAATCTGTACGTATGAAATAGTTCCCAGACACGTAGTTTACACGAACAAATAACGTCGAATTCTTAAAATTAGATTTAGACGCTTTATTGCGAATTTGTTATACGAAAATTGACACGAACGTGTAACTACATGTACTAGTTGCGTGAGATATTGATGTCGTATATAAAAACATGTCGATGCGTGGCGCAACCTTTGGTGACTTCGTCGAAGTTCGAGTTTCACTTTAGGATTCCCTTAAAGCTCTGTGCACAATGGGCAACAGTGAGTGTTTTCCATTTGATGACACAAGTCGACATAAGTGTCGTTCTGCCCTTGTTGACATTCAGAAACTGACAAAGATGGAACGACATTTGTGTTGACTTGTATCATCAAATAGAAAACACCCGATGACAAGAACAGCTAAGAATAATATAGACAAAAATAAATAACATAGAAAAAAAATAGGAATAATATAGAAATAAGATAGAAATAAGATATGTAAAGGGCTCCGCACAATAAAAGAAACAGGGAACAGAGAACAGAGAATAAGAATTTCAACTTATCAGAAACTGTGTATTCCACAATACATGATTTCTGATTTCGGAGCGGAGCCCATAATTGTCGCCTTCTGTTGCACAATATCGTGAAAGAAATAAAAGGTCAATCAAAAAGATGTAAGCATGGTCGATTCAAAGGGACTCCGCACAATAAAAGGAAAGTAAGGCCTATAATTGGTCTTATTTCAAGATCGTCTTAAATAATGTTTTAATACAGCCTTCTGATTGGTTCGTGACCTCTTAAGACTGTATTTAAACAGTCTTGAATAAGATCTGAATATGAATACCGGCCTAAGAATTTCAACCTATCAGAAACTGTGTATTCTAATAGGTTGAAATTCTTATCTTCTGTTCTCTATTCCCTGTTCCTTTTATTGTGCGGAACTCCAAAGAGTTAAGTCAAATGCGCGCGGAAACTGCGCGTTGTAGATCACGTGATCTCTTCCCACCCTCGACAATTACGTGGTTTATTGATTGCCATCTGTGATTTATGAGTGTGCTGTGGATCGCTGATGCATTCGAATTGAACGTTCCTGTTTATGTACGAGTGACCGTGGCATGGGTAAGTCTCTCACTGCTCATCGCAAAATCTATCCTGTAGGTTGACGCGATTATCGAATAAAACGATCGCGCGTCTTCGGTTCATCGCACGACCTTGGAGGTTATGTTCTGTCTACACGCACAGCTGTTCGTGCGTATGTTTCATTGACGTGTGCATATACGAATACTTACATGCCTAGGTCTGCACGCAATTTCGTATCCTTGAATTTTCATAAAAATCTTAACGAACATATATTTCGAGAGAAAGAAGAATTGCGGAAATGTACGGCCGTTGCTTTTCACGCGCTCGAGAAGCAACCTTGAAAGAATGAGAGTTCGTAAGTGCGTATCTTTATTCGTTTACTCACGTAGGATGTTTTTTCGTTACTCGCTTCCTTTCGCTTACTCTCGAGTCTTTCGGTCGTATCAATTTTCTTAATTTCTTATCAAATCAGTAAAAAATATATTGTCACACTTCTTTGATTCTTATCTTTTTGGTCTCTTACTTGATCCAATGGATTTTCCATTTAGTGATGCAAGTCAACAAACGTCATTCTTTTCTAATATTTAGTCTTAGAATTAGCCCTAGCTTAATCTTAAGGACTAAAGTTAAAAGATAAGAACTTTCTTGAGACTGAGATTAAGACTATGGTTAAGACTTTAGATTAGGGAAACATAAACAATCTTATGGTATTCTTTGTTGCCAACTTTCTAAGATTAAGACTGAAACATAAACCAGGCATTAATGAATAACAAACACAAAACGATATTTGTCTCAATTTGTGTCATTAAATGGAAAGCATAACCAACTCCTTATTTATTGTATAATGAGTAAGAGTCAGTAGACTTTGTAATAGTAGCAATGTATATTGAAGTTACACGGTTCTTTGAATGCAAAATCAATATACTTATGTTTGTAACGTATAGCTGTATGGGAGTGTTCGCAGTATGCTGAGCTTGAATTCATAGAATAGATTTGCTAGACCCAAAAAGTTGTGCGAATCAATATATTATTTTATATAATATATAATAATTCAATGTATTATTAAAAATTTTAATGAATAAGTTATGAAATCCTTTGTTGTTTCAATAAGAAACAACATTTTATTATTTATGCTACTCTTAGAAAATAATGATTTGTTCTTTGTAACTGACTTTGATTTTTTCTCTTCTCTTTAATGTGTCTAATTATATTAATTTTAAGTATAGAATAACATACAGCTACAAAGAACAGATTTAATAATATATTTGTATTACTTGATGTGTAATTATTCTCCAATGTCACTTCAGAGTATGTTTTATTCATAAATTGAAATTCCTTTTAGGTCTGTAAATCAGAAGGAGCGGTGTTGTACTTTAAACCGCTTTGGGAAGCGGGCAATGTGGCTTGGCAATAATAATCGCTGGAACTTTTCCATGGATCAGATATTTCACGATCTTATTCACGAATGTAAATATGTGGCCCCAGGAGCACAACTCACTTACGCTTTGAGGAATCGCTTAGAGAAATATAAAAGAGAAGTGCGAAAAGATATTGTGTCTCGTGAGAAAGAGGGTTGTACCGCTTTGTTTATCGCCTGCAAGAGAGGTCACGTAGAGATTGTCGAATATCTCATAAAAAAAATGTGACGCGGACATCGAACAAAGAGGAAGGTACGAAGTGCCGGACGACAGGTCCGTCCATTGTGTTACTCCGCTATGGTGTGCTGCAGTATCAGGAAATTTGGAAGTTATAAAATGCCTTATATCCCATGGAGCTGACGTGAATGCGGTCTCTGATTCTGGATCGAC
>NW_012130795.1:0-3923 GCF_000143395.1 Atta cephalotes | reverse complement strand
TATATATATATATATATATATATATATATATATATATATATATAGAGTGATATTGATTTACGAAGAAAATTTCATAAAATTTTTCTTTATTTAGAACGAATTTTTATATAAATATTACGTATTTATTACTCATAACATTGTGCAATACAATAATATACCAGTTTGCAACATACTTTTAAAAAATATTAATATAGGATATAATCAAACATTCTGTAAAAAGTATTGAAAAAAATATTTGTGGAAGTCGCACTCTTTTCATCACGCTTTGAGATTATTTTTATATTTTGTGCGAAGTCATTTTTTTGTTGTTTATACCAACGATTATTAAAGTTTTCATCGACCTTTTTTGATTTCATGATTTAGCGATACTCCCGTTGCAACGCACAGCTTTCTGAGCGGAATGTTCAGAAATAGATGTCGAAATGTAAACGCCAACGGAATTCGATTCGCTCATTCTCGCGCGCGCAATTTTCCCACCAATCGCAGTCACTGGCTGCGGGAAACGATGAATTCGTCGAAAAACCGATCGAATATGTCCCGTTCTCCGTGCTCGTTCTTTGAATTGAGATTACAGCCGCTTTTCATGCCATCGGATAAAGACAAAGAACGCGAGGCGGTGAAAAAAGATGGGGTAGCCGCGGATTGTGCGGAATCTCAGTTACCGAACGAAGCTAGAGACATCGATTGGCATCGGCTTGATACTTGACAAAAGGTGAGGAATTCCTTACCGCTTTTAACCGTCGTAGGTTGCTGCACACCGTTCGCGTTTGCCCCTTCACTTTTCTGTGGTGAAAAAGGACTTTCGAACAGTAAAGAATGTCGTGTTCCTGGCAATCGTCCGAATGTCTCTGTATATATAGAGGCGCTGAGGTACAAACGTCGGAAAAGCGGCATTCGAGTTATTCCAATATTCAGAGATAGATGTATATAACTGTATCTCGAGCTTTTCTCTCCTTGTTGTCGGGCATTTATTTCTTCTCTTTCTCTCACCTTTCATTCTCACTGGTTTCACATTGTGATTCTTTTCTCGTTTCTATCAGTATTCGAGGTTATCCTTTATATTCGGTGACTGTGTTTTTACTGAAGTTATTACGCAACTTTTCTTCTTTCTGTTGGAAAAGTCTTGTAGATTGTTGTTATTATGTTCGACATGTCTATTACGTTATCATGCTAACATGAACACAATCACGTACGAAGGATTATTATAACTTTTTTATTTTATGCTAATTTATTGTTGTAATCCTGATTACTCCAGTCGTTTATTACTCCAGCAAAAAATTGTTTTCATGTTAATCTTTAAAAAAGTTAGAATTATACTTATGTTATAGCATGCTAGCTTGATAGACATGTATTTGACCTTCGGATTTGAAGAACGGCAAGCACTCGTTTGCTCATACTATCGGGATTTATAAACGTATATCTAAGTGACAAGATAATACAATATTTTCTACCTATGAAATAAAATCTTTATTCCAATACTTGAATTACGTAGGTAGTAGTTTGATACGTCTATTCTGTCTATTTTCTTTGAATTTATTTCGCAGTTTATTTTCTCGATTTATTGTGTAAGATGATTTGAAATTTTATAATAGATATTGCACAATTTTTAATTCATAAAAAATGTTATAGAATTAATAAATTTATTAAATTTTTTAAAATATTTTGTAATATAGAAATTAAAATTTAATTAATTTAATTAATTAATTAATTAAATTTTAAGTATTCTAAGACGTAATAAAATATGAAAAATCTAATTGTAAAATTAAATTACAAAATTGACGTCTATAAATAAGAGATATGTTCCTCAAACACTCTTATTATCAACGACTATTTTATACGCGAATGTAAATCTTTCCTACTATTGATCCTTTAAAAAGATATACGTATTTGTAGTTCGATCTAACAAGCGACCGTTTCATGCTCTACTTGCGGTAAATCATCAACGACTTATAGCACGTACAGCCCTTAGTTCTTTATCACCCATAAACACGCAAATTCGTTTTGACAGTAAAATATCGTCGTGACATCATGACGACTAGTTGCTTCGTAGTCTTCTTAATAAATAAGATTGCCAGTTGCGATCTTAGCTTTGAGTAATCAATTCGCTTCTATTCTCTATTCCCACAGTAGGGTATTCGAAAGGAAATCTCGATGATGTCCAATGAAATGCCTCGAGAGAGGCAGAACATCTCTTGAAAGAAGAGACGAAAAGCTCTTTGACTATCTTTTACGGTTATTAGAGCGATTCGTCATCTGGATGACCCATACGACCGCTTGCAGAGATTTCTATATATATGATCTATTCGTGTGATGTCAATATTTTTGCATGTTATATTTTTCATCATTTTTTTTGGACATTGCTATACATATTCGAACTACATTCTTCATCCGTTAAAAATTTTAAAATTATTGTCGAGATGATCAGTGCAATTAAATTAAAAAGTGGCGTATCGATAATAGCAACTCATAATGAGCAACTCATGAGAAATGATTTAATTTTTAGTTGGTTAAGTCGATTTTAATTATGATCACTTATGTTCAATCGTGTTACGAATCAGCTAAATTGTTGAAAGACTCCGATAATATTTTCATGAAGCTCATTCAATTCTTGTTAAGCTTCTTGCTTTTTCCTCTGATATCTTTGACTATTCCATATTACCTATCGTTATTTCTACCTCTTTCTACTTGCCAATTTTAGTCCTATGTAGACGTCCCCCCCTCTTCTTCGTTCCACGACGGAATAATTTAAAAGCTCATTAGCTCTGCCATTTCTTAAGTTCCGAATAAAGTTGGAGGGATAGGTCTTGAGAGTGTAGATTCCTCCTCCCGACGTATTTTCTCTTCCTTCCTTACGATCGAACTACCTCAGAATCTAGCCAGGAACCGTGGTGGTCGTGTCGGTGGCGACGCTGATGGTGATGGCGGTAGGAGTGGCTCGCGAAGAGCGAATAGTGTAAGGAAGGGAGTGTTGGCGGGTTGCGCTTCGGGGGTGTTGGTCCTATGTTGGTTATATAGCCGTAGCCTGGTCTCCACCACATTGGTTTGTCGAGCCATTAATCGGAACAGCTTTATACCTAGAGATTTATATTGGATTAGGTTGCGGGGTTGTGGCGGTGGTTTAGTTTGAAGGTCTTTTGCTTCTTCCCTTTCCCCTTTCTAGTTAACTCGTCTCACCTTAATGAACGTCATTCTGTAAAATTTCTCTCAACTTAACTTTTTCTTTTTTTTACCATGGTATTCAGAAACGAAAATAAAACATTTATTATCAGTAATGTAATATTAAGAGAGAATAGGAAAATAATAATGTCTTGTGTTAAATCTTATCACACGTCATATCCACTTCTTATCCACTTCTTATCCATTTACATACTTTCGAATTGATGCAAATGTGATTCACTTATCTTTTTTGAATCGGTGTACGGTTAAAATAATGATTCGTTTATAATTGCTTTACTGATAATGTTTGACATAAAAGAGAAAAGGTCTCTTATTTTATTATGGATTCTAGATGAGCAAACACACATTGATTTCTATATGTATTTATAGAGAAAATTGAGAGAAATAATAATAATAATATAATATAGTTGAATCTCAAAAACGGGAGGAAAGAAACTTCGGATTATAGAGATTCGGATTATAGATTAATATATATATATTGTATATGTAGATACTTACAACACTACATATGTGATATTAGTTAATTGTTATTAAAAATCTTCACATTGATTAATTTTAATTATTATATAATATTATTACATTATATAATTATCGTATAATATTACCAATATATATGTTATTATATATACACGCGCGCGCGCGCGCGCGCGTGTGTGTGTGTGTGTGTGTGTGTGTGTGTGTATGTATTTATAACATCACTAAGCATTATTGCGCTCGAATACCTCCTCAAAGTGACGGAAGTAATG
>NW_012130794.1:0-3922 GCF_000143395.1 Atta cephalotes | reverse complement strand
ACATGTAAATGAAGCTCGTGGTTATGAACGAAATTAAAAGTAATGAATGATTTAATTGAAAATTAAGTTACAGTAATTACTTAAATGTACATTGTACAGTGAACGTATACATTAATGTTACGTCCAAATCCGTGGAGATTTTAAAATTATGATCTTATTGGAGATA
Organism: Atta cephalotes; assembly: GCF_000143395.1. NCBI lineage: Eukaryota > Metazoa > Arthropoda > Insecta > Hymenoptera > Formicidae > Atta > Atta cephalotes. The sequence goes on along the minus strand of NW_012130794.1, from coordinate 3,756 downwards.
AGAGGAGCGGGAATGATGAGGATACCTGGTAAGACGCGGTCAGACTCTTATCTCACAGATATCTGCACAAAGTCGAGTCGAATGCAATTTTTCGTGCTCGCCTCGAAATATGGGTCAACATCTCGAAAAAACACTATGACACTTGTTTCCTACGAGCGGTGCGATCGTCGATCCGAATTTCGAGTCGTAGAGTCTAATCTCTTTAACTCGAGAATGGATCGACGTGCGATCTCTGAAAAGGCCAAGATTAAATTTACGTTACGAAGTTTTTAAGATTTAAAAATTAAAAAGAATGAGAGAAAGATCTAAAAATTATTGGTATTGTTTATTGTTCCTGACCATTATCAATCGATTAGAAGATAAAGAACAAGATTATATTTTAATAAGTTTATTTATTACAAACTAATTTACATATTACAGATTGACGCGATAATCTTTAGTTAATTAACATTTGACGAAAATTTAACAATTATTTAACTTTTATGTTAGTTGGATTAAATCGCCAGAGAATTCAGGGAAAGCAGAGCACACTGGTTTTTGTTCAGTCTACGTTTCTTGAGTAAACGGAAGAAGGAGGAAAGAGATTGAAAAAGAATTCTATCAGAACTAAATAAGGGTTGACGAAATCCGGAATAAATACTGAAATACGGGTAGGTTAGCCGGTAATTCTGTACTGGATTTCGTCTGAATCGAAATAATGAGGGGACCGTAAAGATCCCCTCGGGAATAGGTGCGGGAATTGTCGACGAGTGACTCAAATGATTAGATGAATCATGTTAGCGGAGGAATGTTAGGGAAAATTCGTTCCGTCAGAGTGTCCGAAAACGCGGATGACGGAGGAGGAGGTGAAGGAATTCGAGAGAGAAGTAAAGAAGAAGGAGGAGGTATGACCTCTAACGCGTTTAGGTGAGCAGGCGAAGCCAGTGGTTGTGAAGGTAGTGAAGGCAATGCGTCCTCGGCTGGGCAACTCCGATCTCGAGAATCCCCAAGAACCCTCGCTTGGTCCAGGAGTCTCTGCGCTTTACGGCAGGCCCGGCTTCTAAGTCAATCCTTATAGGGACAGTTTAAGCGTGGCACTATTTAGCGTGGGTTACTCACTTTCGCGGTGAGTATACGGATATATATATATATATATATATGTTGAGATGGAACTTACTGCTGCTTTGCAAGGTTAAGCTTTTGAGATTAAGCTTTTGACTATCAAAGGTCCGATTTCTAATCATGATTATCTAAGACCTCCAAGGGGAGGTTTGACCCAGTGGTTTGAAGACTTCGGTTATTTGAGTCATTTGAATCACGTAAAACAAGTAAGATTGCTCGATTGAACTGATCACGGCTCACCACTAAGATCGGTGGAGCGATATGGTTGCGGACCGGCAGAGTATCGGCTTATAGAATAACTTGTATAGTCGCGAACCGAGAGTTTCGTGTCGGAGATGGAGCATGACGTGAAGAACCTTCTTTTTATATTCGCAAGCAAGTAATGCCGAATGCAGGCCTCGCGTATATTACTGATCTAACCTAGGATTAGGATTAAGGATATCGGTTGTGAAATGAGATACTGAAAGTACACTATGTGTCTAAGACAACTTTTGTCATCGTTCATTTGTCGGATGTTCAATAGTTTAGAGCCACATATGTTATTTAGTATTACAACTTTTACCTATTACCGACAACTGCTGTTTCAATTTGTAATTCTTAATCTATTTACTTCTTTTATTCCTCGGGATAAAGTCTATTCGGCATTTGATTCAAATTTTTCATTAAACAACTCCCGAGTGGATTATTAGTCTTAAAAAGGCGAATGTTATTTGACTTGTCACTATTGTAATTCCCTAAAAACAGATAGTCTGAACTGATGTTACTTGTTAATAACTTTTATGGTGATGACGAAAATTCTAATCGAAGAAAAGAACTGTAGAGTCTAGACGTAACCCCCCCCCCCCTCCCGCGTTAGACAAATATTGGGGTCCGTGTTATACAATATTTGCAGTTTAAGCCGGTTCTTTTCTTCGATGCTTCGATTCTTTTCTTCGGTTTATTAGGCCATATGCTATCTTAGGGCTGGAGAATCTTAAATCCTTTTCATTTATGTATGAATCTTGAGGCATATTGGAAAGAAGTAGGAACAAGGCGATCTCAAAAACTCTTTTCTTAATTCGTTCATACTTCTTATTAATTTCGTACGTGTTATTACGATCATATCTATAAGAAGCAGGAAGAAATAATTGGTGACCTCTAAAATCTCTTCCTTAATTCTTTCGGGCTTCTTACTAGACAATTTAACGCAAATATCAAAGCGCTCGTAACAATAAGTAAATGTGAATAGAGAAGTCTTCTTAATAAAAAAAAATGGTACATAGGTGTAATCTTAAGAATATATATATATCAGGTATGTAAATATGAAACCGGAATTTACTAAGATGACCGTAGTTGTCAATGTAGTTGCCGTCAGATCAGACGGCGCCATTGACACCATTTCCTTGTTCTGACATCTGACAAAGATTTTCAATTCACAACAATACAAGTTTTATACAACAGTATAGTTTGTAATAGCATTGAACATGTCGAATTTTGTGCCTGGAAACTACGATTTGTGGACAGCATTGATTTTCTGTTACCATTTGAAGAAAACTGCTGCAGAATCGCATCGCATGCTTGTCGAAGCTTACAGTGAGCATGCTCTTGGTAAATCACAGTGCTTTGAGTGGTTTAAAAAATTCAAAAGTGGCGATTTTGATGTGAAAAACGAAGAACATGGAAAACCATCGAAAAAGTTTGAAGACAGCGAATTGCAAGCATTGTTGGATGAGGATGACGCTCAAACTCAATAACAATTCGCGGATCAATTGAATGTGACACGAGAAGCCGTCTCCATACGTTTGAAATCCATGGGAAAGATCCAGAAGAAGGGAAAATGAATTCCAAATGAACTGAATGAAAAACAGCAAGAAAATCGAGAAATTACTTGCGAAATGCTGCTCGCAGGTAAAAGAAAATCATTTCTCCATCGAATTGTGACTGGCGATGAAAAGTGGATATATTTTGAGAATCCTAAGCGTAAAGGATCATGGGTAACTCCAGGCGAACCATCGACATCGACTGCAAGATTAAATCGCTATGGACGGAAGACATGCTCTATGTTTGGTGGGATCAGAAAGGTGTGATCCATTATGAGCTAGAACCTGGCGTTAATACTGAACGTTACCAACAACAAATGATCAATTTGAATCAAGCTTTGTGTCAACGACCGGAATATCAAAAAAGGCAATACAAAGTGATTTTGCTTAATGATAATGCACCATCACACACAGCAAAACTGGTCAAGGAAACCATTGAGGCATTTGGTTGGGAAATACTTTCGCATGCGGCTTACTCACCAGACTTGGCTCCGTCCGATTATCACTTATTTGCATCAATGGGACACGCACTTGGCTCAGCAGCGCTTCACTTCTTACGAAGATGGCTAGATGACTGTTTTGGCTCAAAAGAGTAACAATTTTTTTAGCGTGGTATCCACAAATTGTCAAACAGGTGGAAAAAATGTATAGCTACCGATGAGTAATACTTCGAATAAAATATTTTTTATCACTTTCATGCAATAAACGTGTATTTTCTATAAAAAAAATCCGGTTTCATATTTACATATCTGATATATATATATTTATTTATTTATTTTATTATATTCAATTACTGTTATATATACATTTCTATTTTGTTAACGTAAGTAAACTTTATAGTTAATATTCGTTTTTT
>NW_012130793.1:0-3927 GCF_000143395.1 Atta cephalotes | reverse complement strand
ATTATATATATAATATAATATATATATAATATAATAAATAAATAATATATATATATATATATATATATATATATATATATATAAAATATATATAAAACATGTTTCGGTCTCACGATTGAGCCTTCTTCAGATATGTATACAGGTAATGTTACATTGATTGAGAGCAATCGAAGAGATAAGACAAAATTATACATATAGTGATGATGACAAATGAAATATTTTGCAGAAAAACGAAAAATACTCACAAACGGTTGGACGACCGATTGTTTAAAATTTCTCGGTATTCTGGTAACAAATCAAGTTGAAAATAAATTAAAAGAATAAGAAAAATTCGAGTAGAATTTGTCATTTTGGTACAAATAATTCATCTAATTGGCCATAAAGTTAAATTTATTTTTGAGATCTTCTTTAGAGAATATGTGTTATTTTTGTTAAGATCTTCTTTAGAGAATATATATAATTATTTTAGAAAAAATATACAATTATTTTGAAAAACATATATAATTACTTTTAAGAATAAATATTTTATAGAATTATTTTATATAATTATTTTTCAGATTACAAAATTATCTAAATTATTTTATTCAAAAATAATTAAAAATAATCATTTTTAAATCATTGTCAAATAAAATGATTTAAAAATAAGCGAAAAAAGAATAATTTTACACAAATAAAAAAATAATATTTACCGCCAGGTAAATTGCTCCATCGATGCTCGATGTCTCTCTCAGACCTTCATCTCCTCTCAAAATATGCACAGGACACTCGCGTAAAACACTCACGAATAATACACTGTAATCGCGCGCGGACTATAACTTGAGTCCAATGACTTAAACGGCACTCCCGAAACGCATGACGCGACGAACCGGCTGCGGTTCATTTATTTTCTAGTAAATCGGCGACGAGAGTACGTTAGCTTCCCCGTTGGATTTTTACACGAAGAGAACAATTTTACTCAATCTAAAAATTTATCTAGATATATACATTCAGACATATCCGAAAATTTTTAGATACTTGAGAAAAACTATTCTTTTCGTGTAAATATCCTCTGAGTACTGAGCCCCCTTTCCACATCAGGGTGTACCCGTGAGAGGGAAAACAATCTGAAAAATATAATATATAGTTATTATCTATATTGCAATTATTATGAAACGAATATCAAATATACGTTTGCAATTCGTTATCATTGCGAAATAAAGTCGGAACAAATAAAAGGGCTGAATCTTTGATTCATAGATTATGTTTATAAGATATGATTAAAGTCAATAAAGTAAAATAGGCTAGAGATTAATAAAAAAGAGAAATGATTTTTTTTATTAACAATAAATCGTTATAAAGTCATGGTTAATTTTTTAACAGATCGTAACGAAAGATGCATAAAAACAAAAATTAATTAAATTATTAAACTGCGTTAATTGCGAAAGCAGGAATTACATGAGAGTATTCATATTAACATTGCTTTTTTATACTTCGTGTGTAATACCTTTTGTATAGACAAGTAGCCGTGTCGCGTACCGTTCTTCTTCACATATCTTTTTGAAAAGTACAATCGCGAAAAATACTAGATATAATACAAAAGTTGTATTTTATAAATATTCACATGCTACGATTGCTAGTATGATTAATTATTCATACAGTTTCGTATATTATTATATTTTTTATATTAATCTTTCGCGATTATATTTCGGAAGGGAATGTAAAGAAGAGTGGCACGCAAGACAGCTACCCGTCTGTACAAGCATCAGTAAGGAAATGACTGCACGCTAACTACGCATAAACATGACGCGCCGCTCCGTGCCACCCCGCGCCATTCCTACTTCAAGGTCGCGCGCCGATCATCTAACCGTCGAAATATTACCGCGTAGTTAACGCATATTACAAAATCAGTAAAATAATCTATTCATTACGTTATAATATTCTTCAATGAATATTACGCTTTATTATACGATTTACGTTTAATTTCTTCAATTCATTACGCACACAACTCATCTATATCTTAGGCCGGTATTCATAGTCAGAATTTATATTCAAGACCATCTTAAGTACAATTTTAAGAAGTCACGAATCAGAGGGCTGTATTAGTGTCTTAAGACATTACTTAAGACAGTCTCGAAATAAGAACGGATTATGAATACTGTCCTTGAATATCTCTAATTTATATATCTGTAAATGTATCATATATATAAATTCTTTTTATATCATTATTATACTTAGTCCAAATTGTTTTATAATTTAAAAAATGTTTGCGTTTTTTTAAAGAATGTATAACTTATTATTAATCTTTATTTGAATGTAAATCATCAGAGTAATAAAGATTGAGATATAACTCTTAGTACACACCTTAGTTTTGAGCAACAGTACTATTTGGGGATCCTTATACGTAATTAATCATCAATTCGCGTTCGTGAATATCTAATTTTTGTAGATTAATGCGCAACACCCGGAACGACTCATGCCGCACGCCCATCTTGCTCCGAAGTCGCCGAGCGAATGCCGAAGTGATGACGTATCGACCACCGCGCCGCACGGCACGCTCCCCCCTCCCCCTCGCTTTTCGCAGGACGCCCTTCAGATACCCAATTTTTGCGTATGAAAAATATTCAACGGTTTTATTCATTTATTCATATATTTTACATGATTTTGACAAACGGTATCGCTGTACATTTCGCGTTTTGCTTTGTCATCTCGGACACAATCCTATATTACTTGCATGGTTCTTTTAAACAAATTAGTAATTATTCGCGTGAGATATTTCAACATTATGTCTCAATTTTCATAATTCTTTTTAATGATTCATACTTGAATAAAGGTTGGTAAAATATTCTATATATGTTCTTTATATATACATGCAAATTTTCTTAATATCGTGAAATAATTTGTGCTAAATAGCTTTGGCTACAAGTACTAAATTGTCTTGTTAATTATTTAATTGTCATTATTTAATTTTTTAGTTAATAAATTAATTCAAGACACTACTATTACTGTAAATTATCTACGTTTCAGAAATTCTTTAAACTTACGTTAACACTGATCATGGCTCGATAAAATAACATACGAATTATTTAAAATAAAAAATATAAAATATAAATTTCAGAAACTTCTTTAAAATATAAAATCGTAGGAATATGTAAAAAAACAAGTACAATTTGTTTAAAATAAAAGATATAAAATAGTTTCCGAAAACTTATATATAAAATATTAAATATAAGAAATAAATCAGAAGTGTAGTTATTTAAAATAATTAAATTAAAAAAATTTTTTTTAAATTAAAATTAAATTAAAATAATAATTAAAAAAAAGAATTAATACTCTTTTAATTTTTTTATTTAAATTATATACTTTAATTTTCGTCACTTTTACAAGTACATAAAAATTATTAAACGGTTCTTACGTATATTTATATTATATATTTTTATATTTATATTATATATATTTTAACATCTTTAGAAAGTATTTGAAAAGTCGTACATTTATAACAAATTGTATATAAATTGTTATAACTAAATATAGTTAATAATGAAAAGAATGTATTAGGTGTACAACTTTGCTTCCGCCGTTTTCCTATAGATGGCTTTAGCGGTAAGTGGTGATCGAAATAAATAGATCATAGACGTCATACAATAAATTTGGGCATCTGTCAACATAACCCCATAGAAACATTAGTCGATTTGTGTCTGCATCATAAAGTTATTCTCGATTGAAAATGTCAGTTTACGAACCAAATTCTCGTCACTTGCGGGAGGTTTTAATTTTTTGCTTCAATATGAAGAAATCTGTGGCTGAGGCTCATCGAATGCTCTCAAATACTTATGGTGAGGCCGCTATTAGTGAAAGAACGTGTCGTGAGTGGTTTCAACACTTCAAGAACGGTGATTTTGACGTCGAAGACCGGCATAGCGATGGAAGAGAGAAGGTTTTCGAAGATGT
>NW_012130792.1:0-3931 GCF_000143395.1 Atta cephalotes | reverse complement strand
TATAAAATATTTTTTCCTGAGTTATTTTAATATTATATAAAACACAAAGTAATCTATTTTTTATTATATTTCTGAGCTTGAATTGCTTACGTTAGTATCAAACCGAGCTTGAGTTATCAAGCTTCGTATCAAAGGATTCATTAATGTATAAATTAACAATTAGTAAATTTGAGCTAAATTGAATAATCTTCCTGAGTTAAATAGTTTTACTCTTTTCTTACAGTCAAATTAATGAGATATTGTATAAAAACAGTAACGACATATGGGAATAATTAGAAATAACTCAAACTGGGTATAACGTGACATTATACTATATTATAAATTTAACAGTGCATGCACAATATATTTAATAATAAAAAGACATCCAGGATTAAGTTTATCCTAATCTGTTCTAACTTATCCATTTTAAGACAACGAATGTATGGAATGTTATACATATATTTATCCGTATATTTTTATTAAATTAATGCATATATGCATTTATAGATATATAATATGTTAATAAAATTATCACACATCCGTTACCTCAATAAAAATTAATTCGTCACTCACCAGCCCGACGCGCAACAGCGGAGTTATATCTGCAGCGTTGCTATGATGATTCTGTAACAAAAAAATATATAATTCAAATTATAACAAACAAGATGAACACAAACAATATTTAAAAAAACACAAAGTTCTCTTAAAATAATTATATAATTTTAAAATATATAATCTTTTTAAGCATCGAATTTTTTAATTCAGCTATTTATAAAATAATTATACATTTTTTAAAACAAATCTTAAAAATTTGTATATACGAAATTTCAAAATAATTAAAAAATAATCCTTTTTCTAATCATTTTTAGATCATTGTAAGGTAAAACGATTCAAGAAAAATAGAAGAAAGATATTGATTTTACACAAGCAAAAAATATTTACCGCAAGGTTGCTCCGCCGGTGCCCGATGCCTCTCTCAGACCTCCTCCTCCTCTCAGAATCGGGTTGACATCCTCTCGCACAGGACACTCGCGTAAAACACTCGCGAATAACACACTATATAAACGAGCGCGGACTATTCATTTAAAAAAATCTTTCGCGCGACACTCCACCTTTACAAAACCCATGATAAGATTGCTATTTCGATCGGTGGAATCAACACACGTCGACGAGTACATGCGAAACACACGATGAATGCTGAACAAGGATCAAGCCTCGTACGAAAGAAGATGAAATCGATTGTATCGAGTCCATCACTCTCTTTATGCTTACATCACGTTTAACATTGACTCAGTCATACGCCCTGCTAGTTTTAGTGGGACACAAGTGGTGTTACTACTATGAGCTATTCCAAGAGGCTGATAGACGTGACAAGCGTCTCTAATAAGAGAAAAGTTGCCGATTGTCTACAATCTAGACAATTCAAGAAATGGGTTCCAACCTCTCGTCACGAGCTAGTCTTTTAAAAGACTACTAGAGCTAGGCTCTGATCAAGTCATATTAAACGCAAGAATCATTCAGATGCTGGTAGATAAACGCAGAGAAATGAGCGCCCTGACCAGAGTTATATAACTCCTTTTTGGACGACCCATCAGGGCAGAATTCTGTAACTCGTTATACAATCGTTATGTATTCATAACAACTGCATAATCCAAGTTACAAAATGCAGGCCTAGAAACGAAGCCAATCGATCGCTTCTTACCTAAGGACTAAGGGCCGAACCGTTTGCCAACAGACAGAGCGTGTTCTCAATTAGCCGACAGCAATAGTTGCTAAACCGCGCGAACACGCACTACGAAGTGCGTGACATTACGCGGCCAGCATCACCTCGCCCGGAGCACTTGGCGTGAGAGCGTTGCAGTGACCGTGGCCACCTAAGCAACGTCCCAAAGAGAGTTCCGCTTTCATGTCGAAACATCGAAGAGATGATTTCATCGAATTAGAATGCCACTCGAATGAGTTTTGTTAAAAGTCCATTAGTCCGATAACTTTAACGGGACTCCCGAAGCAAACGCGCGACGCGACGAATCGGCTGCGATTCGTTCATTTTCGATTAAATCGGCGGATGAAGGTACGTTGGCTTCCCCGTCGTTGAATTTTTACACGTTGGAAAAGAACGATTTTATTCAATATCTAAAAATTTATCTAAATATATCATTCAGATAAATCGGTTGACTTTTAGAAATTAATATCAAACACACGTCAATTTATCACCACGAAATAAATTCAGAATTTATAAAAGTGTTGAATTTCTTATTACGATGTTTGTATAAGATATATAATAATTAGAGAGTCAATGGAATTGGCTAGAGATTAAAAAAGAGGAATATTTCTTTTATTACCGACAAACAGTTTCAAAGTTACATTCAATTTTTTTATCATATCACGAAAAATGCAATTCATAAAACGCAAAATTAATTAAATTGTTAATTACGCAAATTATATTAATCGTTAAAGTAGGAATCGCATAAATTGCTTGAGGGTATTAACGTAGCTTTTTTATGACTCGTGTGATACCGTTCGAAGAACAATCGATAGTTATACTCAAGCGAGACAAAAACGTTACATTTAACAAAAATAATTGTCGTCCATAATTATCGCGAAATAATAATAAATTCTATTCTTCCATCTCGATTCTTTTATGAATATTAATTGTACGAGCTAGTAATCTGTGAGTATTCATAAAGTACTACATACTGTTTTATATTATCTAGTATTTGTCGTGATTACTTAATTTTTAAAAAGAAATTTGAAGAAAAGCGGCACGCAACATGGCTACCTGTTTGTACGAACCTCGATAATGAAATGATACTGCGTATGATAACTTCGCATAAACGTGACGCGCCGCCCGCCCCCCTTTCCATGCCAAAACAATCTTCAAGGTTACGCGCCGATCATCTAACTGTCGAAATAACGCATATTACAAAATCAGTGAAATAATCTAGTCGTTACATTCTTAATGTAAGATTCTTCAATGAATAGGCTTTATTGCACGATCTTTGCTGTATTTCTTGGATCCGCACACAATTTGCCGATTTTGAAGGAAAATTGAAACGCAGAAGATTTAAATTTTAGTATACATTTATTAAATTTAAATCTTTTGCGGCACGAACTTTCCGAACAATCCAATACATAGATATTTTGTTACAATAAATTATGTTACAATAAGCGATTAGTTTGTAATAACTTATTGTTACACGAAATCCGCGCAATGTATGCAATATTTTTAACAAAAGGTTGACGCATTTTAGCTTTTCGTTACTTTTAAATCGTAATCTATCGGTAATAAATCTAAATTTATGCATCGTATGCTTTCGATCCGAAAATAGAGAATGATATGCAAAACCATCGACGTGCTATTAGTCATGATCATTAAAGAGTACCTATCTAAACGTAATAATTCGTAATTTCTAAATTATTATATATTTCGAACGTGTGATAGTATAATTATATACAAACGGCAGTCGCTCGACATGTTCACGGGTCGCAAATTATGAGCACTGATCAATTCGCGTTAGTAGATATTTAATTTTCGTGGATTAATGCGACACGCGGAACGTTTCGTATTATGTGTATCTCACTTCGAGATCGCCGAGCGAATGCCGAAGTGATGACGTAGCAACCACCGTCGCGCTACGCGGCTCGTTCCCCCACCCCTCGCTGTTTCACCTCGCACTGTTTAGATACCCTACTATTGCGAATGAAAAATATTCACGATTTAATTATTTATTCATATTTTACATGATCTTGAAACGGGTCGTACATTTCACGCTTTGTGGCATCTCTGGCATTAGTTTAATCTTATATTATTTGCGCAATTCTTTTTATAAACGTAATTGATAATGTGTGTGTGTGTGTGTGTGTGTGTGTGTGTGTGTGTGTGTGTGTGTGTGTGTGTGTGTGTGTGTGTGTGTGTGTGTGTGTGTGTGTGTGTGTGTGTGTGTGTGTGTAG
>NW_012130791.1:0-3938 GCF_000143395.1 Atta cephalotes | reverse complement strand
AGAGAGAGAGAGATACACATATATGTATGTATATACACACATAATGTACATAAGTATCGAATTTATAAGCTAATATTTAGCGAATGTATGCAAAGTTAGTGTATATATTATTGGCCATATCGTCTATAAACATCTTTAGTAAAACAACAAATCAAATGACATTAAATTGAATCGTGACTGATAAAGAAGTGACTTTCAATAAGTATTTGAAGCCATTTTGACGCTATTTTAATATTATCGTGACTGTTTGTTCTATTTAAATCCGATTGCATCAATGTTTACTTTAACTTTAAGCACTAAACTTAAAACTTTCAATTTCTCTTTTTAAAATCAAAAGAGAAGAAAATATAGACAAATTTTAAACTCCGCTTAAAATCAAAGTAATGTTGGTACAATCGGGCCTAAGTAATCAGCTCTTAGATGCTTATTTACTATTCATTCTCGATTAATAAAGAAACTTAAACTACTCAATTTTTGGGAGAACCCCTTTCTCTATAAATTCGCTGATAAGAAAAGTTGCACGCGGAACATTAATATTATGTATAAATAATACATAAAAAGATAAGTGTTTTGTAATGAGCATTTTATCTATATTAATAGTTAATGTCATTAAATTGACTTAATTCATTATTATGATGAGTAAAGATATGGATAATAAACTCGATCAATGACTCACAACTAAAATGAGATCGATAGTATGCTTTTTGGACCTCCACAATGTTCAGTATTACATTTTCGCAATAAATCTGCATTAGTATTTGCACTAATCACAATAGATAATAACGAATAAACAAATTTACAGTAGCAATTTTGTGATAGTTATCTATTTTTTAGAAAATCTATGATAGTTATCTATTTTTTAGAAAATGTGCCAAATAATTGGATCATAAAAAAGTTGAATCGTTATATTTTTTATTTATCACAGACCTTTTATCTTCACGTTTTTTTAAATAAAATAACAAAATAAACACAAAATATGATTTTTTATAACAAGAATAATTAGGTATATTATTATTTGTATAATATTATGTATACTTATAATCATATGTTATTTATAGGTATAAAATAGATACATTAAAATGAATGTAAAAAAATATATAATGAGTTAGATTCTTTTTTAAAAGAATAAAATTTCTGTCCGCGTTATGTAATTTAATAATAAATGCCATTATGTATACTATCTATTATACTCCTTCCAAAAAGTTTTATATTTCATTCATCCTTTCCATTTTGTATCACTGATAAAATCTTAGTAATAAAAGAGAAAAAGCAACAATCTGTTTTTCTCACAACTCGTATAAAACAGATAAAGCGCAATCAATAATAAACATATCTAAACATGTGTTAAAAAATATTTTCTGGCAATTCTAAATCTACTTTCCAAAATATTATTCAATTTAGTCATTCTCATCGTTTATAATCCAGTCGCGATTTTCTTCGACTAATTTCTTCCAATATTCTGTAAAAATAAATGTTTATATTGTAGATATTGAATTAAATATATATTAAATGCTTATGTTAGTCTTGCTAAAATACAATAGAAGTAATAAAAGTACTTCGTGTATATTTCAAAATCTGAAAAATTCTTAATTTTTGCAATTATTATCTAAATAATTGCTTGTCTTGCTATGAAAAATTCATTTCTTTTTGTTTTACTTTTTGTGATACTTGATTAGCGAGAAACATTGTTTATCATATAAATATAACACATAAAGTGTTATATTTATTCCATTTTAATTCATCATAATTATCTATTAATTCCTGAATTATACTATCAGTAGAACTATATTCGACCACTATATTCGACAAGATATTAGCTGAAATATCCTTAAAAAACTACTGGGCAGCATGTATCAATTGATGTGAAATCTATTGCTCATCTTCTGCGACATGAAAGAAATCTAAGAATTCTGAAACCAATGTCTGCAAGCATCAGTGCGTGAACTACATTTATCGACTGTATTCAGGATAGCAGTTCTGCCACGTGCTATTTTCTTTAGTGTAGAAGGTTCAAATTGAAAAACGTGATGTATATTTGATGATTGAGCGAATTAATGATCAATACGCAGCCAGAGATATTGAACTATGGCGCAATTCTTCATCGCCAGCTCTATCATCAAATTTAGAATTCGAGAAATAATGAGCACTAGCTCTAAAACTAAAAACTAAAAATCTTTTTCCATAGTATCAAGCGCAAATCCATCACACTGTTTATGAATTACTTGTTTATGAATCATTTTAATGTTATTTTAATTTTTACTTTAATTAAGTCTGATAATTTGTGTATTCTTGGATTATGTCGAGTAAGACGCATAATGACATAATCTTCCTTGATTATCCAAATTGCGCATAAGCAGATATATCTTAATTGCAAACAAAATATATCCATTTCAGAATTTTTTGCATAGGTCAACGAAATTTTTAGTTTTACAATGATGCATCTAATTATATCGAAAGATTTTATTTCTTAGTAAAATATTTTTGCTAAGATACAATAGAAATAATAAAACAAAGTAGATCAATTTCAATTAATTTGTTATTAAAATTAAAGATGATTTATAAAATTATTTAGTAATTAAAAAATAAAAAAACTCATACTATCAGTTCCCATTATAATCAAATTGAAATTCTTAATAATATAAAGCTTATAATTTATAACTTATTATAAAAAATTACGAATCAAATCGTAAAATATGATTGTTACTAAAAAAATGTTTTTATACTGCGAGATTTAAACTTTGTCAAGACAAAAAAACATATGTGCCCAATTTCTCAACTTTCTCACAATCAGCCACACTTCATTGCCATTTAAAATACATATTTACATATTTATATTATAACTAGTCAGATGCCCAACTTTAATTACAAATTGCTCAGAAATTAAGACTCATACTTCAAATTTTTTTCTTAATTTTAGTATATTCAATGCCCCTCTATCGAATGAACTCATCTCATTTGGTATTTCACAATTCTTGTTATATATTCTTACTAATGTCACATCAATTAAAGATTATTGCATTTTATTATCTTGAAAGGTAATATAAGTAATTTTTTTATTGAATGATTTTCACATTACTGTCATTTTTATGAATTTGTACGTGCAATTTATCCTCAATCCAGCGTTTAATCTCTACAATGGCGATTTCTCTAGTCTCATCGGTTTCATTCAAATATGCTGCATATTTCCTGTCCCCACTAGTTAGCTCCTACCAAACGCTCTATGATGTCATCGCAATTGTATTCGTTTTCCATCGCGATGACAATAAGCAAGAAGTTTCGTTTACAGAAAGATTCGTATCATCAAGTCGCAGAGATGAAATACATTTTCACGTATGAGGTACGGATAAGCGCAATAATGTTTATACATCAATTATTACAACTACCGATGAGATACTATTAAAGACTCTTGGTCCTAGGCAAATTTTCGTGACTATCAATGGAACTCGGGAGGTCCGGGGATAATTGAAGAACGATGACGTTACCGACAATTAATAAAAATTTATGCTTATTAACATAAATATTTCGATGATACGTCTCAGATAGCCAAGCGAGATTTAGCATATGGAACAAATTGATGCACTGCATGTATTGTTTTCAATCGACAATTTACTGTCATTGTTATTGGAATCTAATTGAGTTAGCATCAGGAGGGCAAATAGATTTCATGAGTTTACGAAATTGTAAAAGTATACATATGATATAAAAAATATTATGATATAAAAAATAATTTTTTTCAAAATTAATTTTTTTTTTAACTTAAGTTAATTCAATATTGACTTAATTTACGTTAAGTTAATTTTTTATTCTTTCAACTTTTAACTTAACTTTATTAATTTTGTAAAGCCATTAACTTTAACTTTATTCAGTTATAAAAAAAAACATTAACTTACCCAACCCTAAAAAAATTAGAATTGGAACATCCTATATATATATATATA
>NW_012130790.1:0-3939 GCF_000143395.1 Atta cephalotes | reverse complement strand
ATATATATATATATATATATATATATATATATATATATATATATATATAAGAGCAGGTTATAACTTTCTTTAGCTGAAAGTATAAACGAAAGAAGAAATAATTTTTATTCATCAAAATTATTATTTAATCAAACGCCGACAATTTTTGCAAACAATAGGATAATATGTACAGAAAGATTACAGATTTATTGCCGGTTTTAGCTCAAATTGCGCGATAAGGCGCATAAAGCGCTCGCAGTTTTTGAACCGTAATCTACTCTGGTGGCATTAAGAGATCTGCATCAAATCGATAGTGGTATTACAGGTATTACACGGCATTAAAGTAAGAATCACCGATCCCAGTTTGACACGATTAATTAATTAACCGACGGCAATTCTATCGACGTTTTTTATCCGTGAAATTTTATGAATATAATATTTGCGACAATATTAAGATTCAAGTGAACGTAAAATTTTCTTCCAGATACTGCACATTACAATTTTAGCAAATAACTATCATCATTACTTAACTAAAATTGGCTTGCTTCTTATTTATATTCACTGTAGCTTATCCCGCTCGTAACGCCAAAACAGACAGACATTCGCACCTCTGTTATCTTGTGCACTCGCTACGCTGATTTCAATTAATGTAAGACGGCACTTAAAGATTATTATCCTCGTCACTGAACGAGACAAATGCCCGCAGCTGCGGATTATTCCCATTGAATTCTATTCGTGACTGCTGTCGTGAATTCTGTTGGCAGATTTGCAGAACAAATATTTTCAAAGGCATATATACTGAAATACAATACATACATTATACATTATACTTAATTATAAATTAAGATTATTTGTTATTTAAACTTTAATTAAAAATTGTTATACACTATATATTGCTTCATTATATTAGATCAAAATTTGCTTCAGGAGTTTTTAAATGATTACATAATGTAATAATTTAAAAACTCAACTCTGATTTATTCATTTATCTATGTCGATTTATAGATCGATATAAATAAATATATAAATTATATATGTTTAATTTGAAGCAATAATAGAAAGAAGTGGAAGTATGTGTTCAAAGTTTATACATGCAAATCGAAATATTATAATAATCGAAATTAAACAAAGTAACGACACAAAATTAAATCGTGAATTATGACCTCAATGCGCAATCTTCCAAAAACTTCGACAGAAGAGATCAGCCTTGGATATTCGGGAGGTCATCCTCTTTCTGCGGGCGCCAAAGTCATTCCCGAAATCTCTTCTTGGACAGACGCTTAAGGACAACTCTCGTTAAACGATCGATGCGCGCGAAAGCGCATTCGTGCTTCGGCGTTTGAAACGCTCCCGGATTTTATATAGAATGTAGTTCATGCTCATCATCCCGAAGATCAGCCGGCTGAGCCGTTCGACAAACTGTTCGAACAAAAAGCACTGAAAAAAGACAACTCGGTGCAAATAACCTTTGCTACGTTCTGCCCCCATCGTTTCCCCCTTTATCCCCATCTTTTATCTCTTTTCTTCTCATCTCCTTTTCTCTTTTGCTCCAATAGCGTTATGTCCTTTGCCTAGAATTTGTCCGTCTCTTTTCCATCCCGACGAAGACTCCCTCCGCGACGAGGACTCTCCTTGTTGCGCTCGCGCGATGCAGGGCTCATTGACGAGG
Source organism: Atta cephalotes (assembly GCF_000143395.1). NCBI lineage: Eukaryota > Metazoa > Arthropoda > Insecta > Hymenoptera > Formicidae > Atta > Atta cephalotes. Next base: position 2,291 of record NW_012130790.1, on the reverse strand, counting down.
AGAGAACGGAATTTGAAACTGAGGCAAGCCGCTTATGAAGCTTTCGCGTAAATCACCGGTGAAAGTCACCAAGTTACCAAGTCAATGAATTACCCACCTCACCGTACCCGACGGGGTCACGTGCGCCTTGGGGTTAGTGAGAATGATAAGTGTCTTCCGGTTTTAATAGGATATGTATACCTCGTGCTACGTTAAATACGTGACATTGATTATATAATCATTTAAATTATAGCATCGTTAAAAAAGTTTTAGATTAGAGCATATGACATTTTTCAAATTGTACACCTATATAAATTTTTCTTTGGTTGCTGACAATTATAAATGATATATAAATGATATATAAAAATACACAGAAAAAAATGATTTTGCTGAAGTATAGCTAGATACAAATCTGAATTTTATTGAATTTATTATTAAAATAATTACTTAGAACACAAACTTTGTCAAAATGTCAAAACTTTATGCAGCATTGCTCGTCGTGCTTATATATTGCATCCTATGTAATTATTGTAATAATCCAAGAAAATTATTTTCAGATCTGTACCTAACTAAATTTTTAAATACTTTAACAAAATCATTCTTTTCATGTAATATTATGCGATAATAATATATATAATATAATTAATATAAAATAGTCATGTTTTATTACATACTATATGTATGATAAAAGTAATTCTGTCGGAAGATTAAACGTGCATTTCGATATCAACCGATTCAAACGTCGACTTTCATTCGATAATCTTCCAATCGTACATCTCGCGAGATTTACTTTCATCATATGACTACCGTACGATCCAGCACCGTAATGTAAATTCGATTGACTCCATCGACACGATGAATTCCATTACAAGTATTGTGTTCGGAATGTCCACCCACCGTCTTGTTCAGCGAATACTACCCGGAGTGACAACGAATGCCATTGATAGTGATTGATCACGCGAGTTCAGATAGAATCACGGGGGAAAAGTAGACTTTAGATGCTTTATGGGTTTCGAGTGGATTTCGTTACGGATGCATCGGTCTATTCTTTCCTAAGACAGTTTTGCTGGTCATCTCGGTCATCCTAGCGTTTTCAGCGTCATGATTCTAGATGTACAGGTGTTTTACGAAACTACAACTTCCATATAGAAAATATTTTTCACAAACAGTTAAAAACATGATATATTAAGAAATTCAAATCAAGATCAGAATTATCAAGATTAAAATTCGTGTTCATTGTGTCCCTCAACACATTTATAAAATTAAAATATATTTTTGTATTACTGTATTAACGATACTCTTTTAATGATATTCGATTAATTGAAGTGATATACAAGTAGTACAAAGAATAAATTCTAATATAAATAAGATCGTTGAGAGATATTGAAAGCAAAGCTAATTGTTGATCAGTGATAATTAAAGAAAAAAAATAAAAAATTACTGTTTCTATACTATTTATATACTGTTTATATACTATTTATATCTTTACATACATCATTGTAACTAAATATGCAATAAAATTGTAATATTTTTACAAAAGTAAGGTTTAACTGAATTAAAAAGATTATATGAATAAGTTTCTCGCGTCAAGTTGAGTTTGTCAGGCATTGACTCCCGATACGCTTGCAGATAATTTGATTGTGCCAGCCATTGGCGAGTTTCTAAGCGGTACCCCGTGGAGGGCCCAATCCTACGGCCCATTCACGTAATTCTGCAGTGTAATACTCGCGGGACACGAGATACTGATCGCGTACGACCAATAAGAAATTGATTCCACGCAGTCACCAACCTCAGCGTCATCGCCTTACTACGAATTTCTGCCCGATGTCAAAATATAGGTACAGGCGATGGTACCGTATCTGCCAAGCGACTACGGAGATTTTTTGTAGATCACGATTTAACGGTCACGTGACTTTTCGAAATAAATAATATCGATTGCATAGTTCTTGCAATCTATTTTTAATATAAGTTACATAATAAATATCAAAATATACCAATATTTTAATTATAATTCAAATTAGTTCGACAAGAAATCAATTAAAAGAAATAATTCTATTTTTGGTCGAATCGTAACGCTTAAATATTTTAGTATGAATTTATGAAAAATACATGTCCAATTTTACAAATCGCACGCCGAAATCTTTTTCAGTGTCTTGAAACACAATTGTGAACAAAATAAGAGTAGTATTGTAGTATCATATATTTATATCCTTGTAAGATGTTTATAAAGCATTAATAGTGAAATTGTCAATTTATAATATGTAATATTATAAATTGTCTAGTATATATATATATATATATATATATATAAT
>NW_012130789.1:0-3944 GCF_000143395.1 Atta cephalotes | reverse complement strand
AAAAATTAATAATTTTATCCACTATTTTCATTTAAACACATATTAAACCCAAAATCTAAAATCTTAATTACTAATATTATTGAATAATAATTACACCCCAATCTTATTATAATATTAAATCATTCATTATCCTTATAAATATAAAAATTATTAAAAACCCAGATAATTAACATAAATTATAATAAAATATAATTATATCATTATATATAACTATAAAATTCATAAATATAACTAATATAATAAATTTCATCATACAAAATTTTTTTCTATTAATTAAATATTTAAGTATTTTAAATAATTATAAATAAAAATCTAATTATATATTTTTTAAATACATTAATTATATGACAATAAATATAATAAAATTTACTTTCCCTACATAAAAATTATACTACCACACATACAACATATAAATAATATTACAAAAAATTAGCAAAAGGATTTAATTAAACAAAATAAATAAAACTAAAAATTTAAACTAAATAAAAATTATCAAGTAACAATTTAATTTTAAAATTTCTTAAAATTAAATATATAATATAAATCATTACCTCTAAATCGAACAATTATAATTAATAATTCTAATCCCAATACACTCTCACAAACACTAAAAATTAAATAATAAACTAAATAGAATTATATTCTTACTTCTACTATTATGATATAAACAATTATTGATATATTTACTACTAACCACTCAACTATTATTAATATAATTAATATGTTTATATATTAACACTAATAATATTAAAGAAATCAAAAAAACTTGTATGTAAATTATAATATCTAAAAAAATGTTTTATAGTTTAATAATAAAAATATTAGTTTTGTAAATTGAAGACAAATTCTTCTTATTAAAACAAATAATCAAAAAAACATATTCTCATATATACCTTTAATCTCCAAAATTAATATTCTCTCTTTAAACTATTTTTTGTCTTATCTCTTCTTTATCGATTAATCCAAACCCCTCTTTTACTTATTTATTTTCTATCTATCCCTCTTCTACTTATGACTAAATTTTCTAATATTTTTTTATTAATTATCTTTTCTCTATTATTACTCATTATTTTGATTAATGAAAACTCATTATTTTTATTAATTCATTTAATATCAGTTCTATAATTATTTTATTAATAATTTACTCCTTATTAATTTTTATTAATCTATCTGATCAAAAAACTACGTATACTCAATTATCTTATTCCTTACCTTAATTACTTATTAGAGGATTACTTATTATCTTTTTATATTTTACAAGATTAATCTCTAATATAAGAAATAATTTTTACATTAAACTCATACTTATATTAACATTCTTAATAAACAGTCTTATTCTTCATTAAATATTACTACTTTTCCGAACTTCCTTACTAATAATAAATTTCATTTAATTTTCTTAAATTCTAATACTTCCAATATAAATTTTATCAACACTAACAAAAAAATATTCGAAAATACTTTTAACATCTATTTATATCTTTATAATAATTTTCTTTGTATATTATGTCCTTTCTTTGTTCTTCTATTATTTTTATTAATAGCTATATTTATAATTATTAAAATTTGTTCAATTAAATCCTCTTCTTTATGAAAAATCAATTAAATTCCTTAAATAAAATAATAGCTATCAAAATAAAATTACTAATACATAATATAATAAATCATATTTTAAAATTTTTCTTCCTATTATTATCTTTCTACATTTTACTTCTATAAATTCTTCCTTCTCTCCACTCTTTATACTTTTATTATACTTAATTCCTATCTATAAACATTAATTCACCATTAATTACTACCTTTCCTCTAAATCTTCCATAAAAAAATTTAAAAATACTAATATTAATTATTAAATTATATATAAAATCCTCTATATTATTTAATTATTATATTTTAAAATATTTATTATTTTAATAATATTATCTTCAATTTATATTTTTCTTTATATCTTATATAATAAAATCAAAACAATTTCCTATATTATATGAAATACCCCTACATTTATTCAAAAAATGTTATTTTCCTTACTTTTTACATCTATTAAAATAAAAATATGAAAAAAATGACTAAAATAATTAATTACTTTAATTAACATCACCTCACCTATTAATATCTCCTACTGATGAAACTTCGGTTCCTTACTTGATATTTTTCTCTTAATTCAAATCATCAGGGGACTTTTTCTCTCAATTCATTACTGCCATAATATTTCAATTGCCTTCAATAGAATCATTCATATTATCCAAAATGTACTAATGAATCATACGAAATATTCATATAAATGGAGCTTCTTTTTTCTTTATCTGAATATATCTACACATTGGACGAAATATCTATTACAACTCTTTTAACTTAACATATACCTAAATATCTGGTGTAACAATTTTCTTACTTTCAATAGCTATAGCTTTCCTTGGCTATGTACTCCCTTGAGGACCAATATTCTGGGGAGCTACAGTAATTGCTAATCTTATTTCCCGTATATTGAAAATACATTAGTTATATGAATTTGAGATGTATTTTCAATTAATAATTCTACACTAAATCAATTTTTCTCTTTTCACTTCATTCTACTCTTCATTATTCTTTTATTTATTATATTTCATCTATTCTTTCTACATCTTACAGGATCTTCAAATCTTACAGGTATAAATAGAGATCTTTATAAAATCCCATTCCACCCCTACTTTACCTTTAAAGATCTATTAGATTTTAATGTTATATTATATATTTTTCTTCTTATTATCCTTCTATACCCTTATATATTCAGAGACCCAGATAATTTTACTTCTTTTAATCGTTTAGTCACACATACCCATATTCAATTTGAATGATCCTTTTTGCCTATGCTATTCTCCGGTCTATTCCTAAGAAACTTTAGTAATTGTCCTTACTATATCAATTTTAATTTTATATACCCTTCACTAAATCTATTTATTCCCATTCTTCATGTATAATTCTATCTAATCAACTAATATTTTGAATATTTATTAATACATTTATTCTCTTAACTTGGTCAGGCGCCCAATTAATTGCGGAACCATATAACTTTATTAGTCAAATCCTTACTATAACTTATTTCTTATTTTTTGCCCTCTTGCCCCTAAACTATAAAATATGAAAATTTATTTTCATATTTATTATTTATTTATAAATTTCTTATTCTTTATCTTTCCCCCCAAATAGTAATTATTAAATAATTACTTAAATCACTTTCTTAAATAGCTCCTTAATTCCCAATTTCCCCTGTTCCCGCATTATCTTAAAACTTAAACTTTTATCTTATACTATTCTTTTATCTTACACTATTCTATAAACCTCTTTAACTTAATTAACTCTTTAACTATATTATCTATATATAATTTTTTACATTATTTATTAACTATTAACTATATTCTATTATTTTCAATTTACAATCAATAATTTTCATTATTATATATTATTCTATTATTAAATTATTTAAATATCCCATCTAACAACTTATCTTAGAAATTTATTCGTATAATTTACAACATTTAAATCATTTAAATATATTTAAAATTAATGATCCTGAATAAGTTTATATTTTGAAAACATATTAAAGAAATTTAAATTTTCTATTAATTCATTATTAAATACCAATATTATTTTTATTATATTTTATACCATAATAATATTTTTACTTTTACTAATTATCCTAATTTCACCCAACTTCGCATCATATATTTTTATTTATCTATTTTAACTATAGATTAATTTTACAATAACAATATCATATATAAATATAATATAACTCAAACTTCTTTATTACCCTCTCAATTTATCTCAATTTTCCCAAATAATTCAATTTACATTAACCTACACCCTAACTTTTATTATATAATATAAATACATCATTTTAATTAAGGAAAATTAAAAATTAAATTTCCCAAAATATATATATATATTAATTTAAGTATTACTGA
>NW_012130788.1:0-3947 GCF_000143395.1 Atta cephalotes | reverse complement strand
CGCTCTCTCTCTCTCTCTCTCTCTCTCTCTCCCTCTCTTTATTTAAATGAGCGTTTCACTTAGGGTTGGTTCCAGTTTTGGAATCTGTTGGGTAAATAGCAAGATTACCCAATCACATGCGCGGATCAGATTTATTAATTTTATCTTACAGGTAAAATTTATCAAAAAGTGAAACAATCGGTTCTTAAACATTTGTCTTTCAAGCATACATGGTTCAGAATAGAAATTTAGAGGGAAGTATTATGTGTATTGTCCATTTAATGAAATGTGTGAGAAATCTCGAGTCTAATTTTTGTGAAAAAGTGAACAAAAGTAACATAGAAAATTGAGCAAAAAAGATTATTTTTTATTTATTGTATTTTAAACTTATTTTTTGGACATATATGTACATAAATTTTGTTTATATCAGCTTTCTCATAATATTTTCATAGCATATATAATTATATAATATTTCTTTATATAAATATACATTTTTAAGTTAATTTAATATTTTTCTTAATTTTTATATAGTTTTATATATTTTTTTCTTTATTTTTCAATTATTTACAATTTTTATTAATATTTTCATAAAATTTAAATTATTTCATTGCAAAAGTAGATTTATTCGCGTCGCATGCTGTTCCAAAACTTTCCAAGGAAGATTTTATTCTATATGCTATAATATACGTAACGTGTACTATATATTTTGAGTAAAATTTTCCTCGGAAAGTTTTGGAACGTAGCCTAGGTAACTTACTTATTTTACGCATGCGCACACCATTTTGCCAACACTAACATCAAAGATGCCGATAGAGAATTGCGCTACTGTATATACTGTGTTAGTTCTCTCATGAGTCTATTATGAAGACTATGGAGCAAACACAAGCGATCGAGCAAGTTAACCGTAAAATGTGCAAGCAGTAATTCGTACGTGCAGCGTATGAATGGTGGAGTTCCGCCATTTTGACGCAATCAACTCGAAAGCCTATTGCGGTACTTTAGAAATCTAGTGCTTTTATGGCAGAACAAAAAATAGAGTATTTTCCAACAGTTTGTATAAAAAGAGGTTTTATATATAGAATAAACAAGGCATAAGGATCGAGTAGCAAACAAGTTTAACATTTCTTATTTTTTTTATTGCATAAGTTTGGGAATAGTTTGAGAAAGTTTAGGAAAAGTCTTACAATTTAAGAAACAATAATTTATTTATAATCAATGAAAATTAATCGAGCGTATAGTTAGCAGAAATACTTAACATTTCTTATTTTTTTTATTGCAAAGTTTCGGAATAGTTTGGGAAAAGTTAAAAAAATTGTCTTATAATTTGGTAATTAATAATTTTATTGTAATTATTAAATAAATTAAATGTAATTAGAGTATTGCACCTTCGATTTTGATGAAATTAAGCTTATTCGAGGCGTTTTTACAAATAAAAGAATCTCTAATGCCCATTTCTATCAACGTAGATTAACTTTAATTTCAGTTCAACTTACTCTTTGTTGAACCGAGATTAAAGTTAATCTATGTCGGTGGAAATGGGCATAAAAAAAACATTGAGACGGTTCCGTGGATCAAGATATTAAGCGTTAAAGTTAATTACTATTGAAGTTCTGTCACAGAAACAAAATGAGATCTATAATTGTACTGTTCTATGTGAATTTCGACTTTCCACGCGAAGCGTGGGACTCATCCTCCCCTCTCTCCTCTCCCTCGCGATAATTCTTCAGAAGAGTTGCCTCACATCCGATTTTGATGAAATAAGGATCATTTGAGCCTTGTTTTTGAATGAGATGGAATTTAGAAGAAAAAAGTGTCGCTCTATGATCTGAGATGTTAAAATCAAAGTTTAACTGTTGGGATTAGGAAATCTGTCACAGAAACAAAGAGAGGAGGGAGGGAGATATTTAAGAATGTAATTATTCAGTTTATAGCTGACGCACTTTAAAAACTAATGAAATTAAACTTATTCGATGCGTTTTCACATGAAACGAATAAAAAAGGCCTTTTTCGGTATTTTTTTTCTATTTAACTTATTGTAATAGATCGATCTTAATGTTCCACATCTCATTTTGTGGGTATTTTGAATACCTACATTTTTCATACTGAACTTTTTTCCATACAATCGAAATCTTCCGTTTTATAAGCGAAAAATCTGCTTTTTGCAACTATTCGAATTTTTTTTCACATATTTCCCACACGAGTTGTGAGTCTCAAACATATACATTTCTTTTCTGATAGCCTTCCGAACATTTTCGTACATTTCATGTACGAAAATGTCAACTTACAATTTTTGCGTGAAACGGGTCTTTTTGAGTCTAATTCTAGAGACTTCGACTTCTCGCTACCAGAGCCTTGTCCACATCCGACATCACCATCATCAGAAGATAGTCCGCGCAAATACGTGCTATTCAGATTTTTAGAAATTAATATCTCTTAAAATATTGAGAAAATTGCAAAATGATAAAGGACTTTTCAATTCAGTTTAATCCGCTCTACCAACTCACGAGACGCGATCCCGTAGGTCGGGGATACTTAACATCCTACGCCCGATTATCGTAAATTTTGACAAATACTCCAAATGACATCACAAATGAATACCTTTAAATGGATTTTCATCGGAAAAAAAGTTTAATGCCAATGTTTAAATAAAGTATACCTCGCTTCATATGGGAAATTGCCCTGAGCAGAGTAATTATTGCATTTTATAATGCAAACAGTAAATTTTTAACTAAACAAGCTTATAACTTTGAATATTTTTGGCATTAAATTTTTTTAACAGTAGAAATGTATTTAATTTAACTCAAAAGGAAGCTTTTTACAAAGTTTTTTTTAATTCAAAATGTATTATTTACAGAATTTTTTTCTAATATATATTTGTAAAATTGATGAAAAATAACTCAGGACACGAAACCCATTGTGTGTAACAAAAGTGTCAAAAACTATCGTGTGCAATAAAGCTTAAGAAAGGTTGCGCATCACTGCTCTATTCTATATTTTTTGCTTTAATCGGTCGCTTCCTTCTATAGAATTAAAAAAATTTGTGTTAAATTCAGCACATTTGTATACCATTTCACCCAAATTTTTATTATTATATTATTTTTTATATTATTCGGATAATTTTTATATTATTCGGATATGTTAAAAGTTCAACTAAAAAATTATAAAAACCGATTTTAACACAAGTATTAAGTACAAAATGTTTTATACTGTGCAAAGATCTTGCTTTCCTATTTATCATACGCCAATGTGATAGTGTATTCATTTCATTAAAACATTAAACATGAGAAACCCATACAGCATGCTTGACTATTTGTCAATTGGTAGTCGACTTTCAAAGTCGACATTTAACCGACTATTAAAATTAGATGATTATCGGTTTATACGACTTAAAATTAACATAATCGATTACATTGGCTAACTTACAGCTAACTACAGTTGGGACATCGTTTCAGTCCCATAATCACGGTCTTAACCGAGGTTCAATTTGTTCCTCAGCTGTTTCCAATTCAATCGTGAGTTGCACAAAAGGGTCTTACACCCGTTTCTACCAATGTGATTTAATTTTAATCTCGATTCAACAAACTCTTCATCTTTTTCTAATTCTTAGAAAAAGATGAAGAGTAAATTAGGGGAAACACCACTGTGACGAGTTAAAAAAAATCGATTTTTTTTTGCATTTTTGTAATGCTTGGAGTCTTAAAAATATGTCCCTAAAATATTATGTTGAAATTCATAACGGAACTATAATAAATATGTGATGGAGTGCACTTGGTCAAATGCGTAAATTAATCGGTTGTAAAACTTTAACATGTTTAACATGTTAACTTAAACATGTTTTCTCGAAACCATGTAACTGGGCGCTCATCTATCTCGGTCAATTTTTATCTAAATAACTTGAATTTTGGACAGAATGTTTACAACAAAATTGTCTTCAGTTAAGCGTACGAATTTTTCAATTGGATTATTAG
>NW_012130787.1:0-3947 GCF_000143395.1 Atta cephalotes | reverse complement strand
TAATATATATATATATATATATATATATATATATATATACATACATATAAAATGCAGATATAATATAATTATTGTTTGAATTATACAGTCATCGAGGAGCCTAAAAGTTGCCCGGAATTAGAAACTATCGAGTGGCGATGCCGAACTGTAGATAATTTGGCCGGCGACACGTCTCGGATGCTCTACGTGCCCTGTGTGAAACTGCAAATCTGCAAAGCTTGCGTAAGTTATATAGACCCTTTTTATGTTATAGATATTTTTGATAATTCAGAACTTAAGGAAAATGTTATAGAAAAATTCTGAAAAATTCTAAAATATATCCAGAAATTCTGAAAAATTATACAAAACACTAAGAAAAATTTTCATCAGGGAACTCTATTAAGATAGGTTCAAGATTTAAAGAACACTCCGCTCTAATTTCCTGTTCCTGTAAATTCCTTGTTCTACGGAAAGGCTACAGCAAACTGATTTTTACCAGACGCAGGACGAGGAGGGGCTGTTACCCTGCCTCGCCAACTTCGCCCTGGAGGCCGACAAGGTGTGCGACGCGTTGGAGTCCAGAGACGAGCAGCCGCGGATGTCGGCGGTGCACGAGAGCGAGAGGCAGTCATGCGCAAACACCGCGTTGCTGCTATCGCAGCTACATCCGCCCAGAGCGGCGACTACGCAGTGTCGCGAGCGGAATGCCCGCGACTCGTGTTTGCGACGATATCACGCACGATATGAACATCGATATTTCCGCACGTCGCCAGCGTACGAGGGCACCGGGCATCGCTCCCACCATGAAGGCGCCCTCGACGCGTTGCAGCAAACCATGTACGAACGCTAAGAATCAGGCGAGCGAGAGGAAGCCACCCCGGTTCGGCCGCACGATACGGTGGACCGCCAGTTATCCGGATTAACCGGGTATCGCCTGAGTACTGAATTCCTCTGATGATCTCTGTGAACAGAGATTTTTAATTTATGTCGAAACTTTGTTGTTGTTCCTTACTTTTGTTCAATCATTTTTGGCCTACGTTTCTTTTCTACTTAGAAGCTTTGTCCGGATAATCGGCGGTTTACTATTATTAATCTTGCTCTTTGAGGACCGGAGCTTTCTGATAAAATAATTTATGGAAGATTTTGTTTTCTGAGTATTTTTGGAGTCGCTGAATTCGATTCTGGCCTCAGAATTGTAAATTTAAATTCCAAAAAATAATCCGATTACCGTGAAATTCGATTTAGAAGAATTAAGTACTTTTGAGTTTGAATATAGCCTGAAAATATCGAAAAATAATAGTCTCCGTAAATGAAGATCTAATATCACAAGGTTCATAATCAAAGTTTGAAAATCAGTTTAGAAATTAGTATTGTTTATGTAGCACTGATGAGCTTGAAATAAAGCAAAATTGAAAACTTGATGTTATACTTCGCACTTAAAAATTCCCTAAGAGTTTTACGACGGTCAAATTATTTTTTTAAATTCCGCTATATTAAATCCACCATTTTTTTTGTAATTTTTTATTTTTGACCTCAGATTCGAAACATCAAATTTTTCATAGCTTCATAAGTTAAGCTTTATAAAGATCGAGAGCAAGCAGTTCATAAAATAAAAAGAGATGACTTCAAATGAGGTTGCCGGTCCACAAAGGGTTAAAGAATCTTCCGTCGTAATGAAGCATGAATCAAGATTAATCCTCACAAAGTATTATACAATCCATACAGCATAGATTTCCAGATAGGAATGTACAGGATCATAAAATTATCTGATATCCGAAAAGAACGTGATACCGGTGTATGTGTCCTATAACTGATCGAATATCCGATATAATACAATTTCTAAAAATTCTAAAAAAAAAGAAAAGCAAGGAAAATGATTAAACTTCTTGCACAGTTCATCTTTCTTCTTTTCCTTTTCAAGTTGAGAAGATAAAGAAAATTATTATCGATATTTTTTTCTTATTTTTTTCTTTCTTTAGAATTAGTACCAGATATTCGGAAAAATATCCGATTATCTGGCCGGATAATTACACATCTGATATCACATTTTTTCGGATGCCCGATATCTCGAATACGATAATTTTATGATGCATCCCTTGTGTGTGTTTTAATCATGAAGATACTATACGTATAGTACCAGTTGAGGATTAAACGATGCACGAAGAATCATTTTCGAATCGAATTAAAATGGATCAGAATGACAGAGACGTATTAATTTTCTCAGAATGCTGGAAAAAAGTAGTACGAAGAAAAAACAATAATTTTGCAAATGTACTCGGAAAAAAAGATATAGTGGTAGTATATATAAAGATGACAAATATAAGTTTTATGTGTAGAATTAATGTGTAGAATTAACACATTGATAATTAACTTTTATAATTATTGCAACTATTAATAGTTTATTTAATTATATACATCAGTATATTCAACTATATATACTGATTCCACTTATTTAATTTATTTATGTAATTGTCACCTTTACAGTTGCCATTATGTTTTTTTTCTGAGTGTGGAGTTTATCCGTTTTTTCCGTTTATCCATTTCTTTTCGATTCGAGATCTCAAAAATATGATGGTACTTGATATGTGAAACAGCATTTTTTGCATATAATATAATATTGATGCGTATAAATTCCTCATCAGAGCGAGATTTCAAAATCCTGAATTAAAAAATTATAAAAAAATTATAAGAAAAAGAAGATGATGTCTAATTATAGTAATTGATGCGTTTTATTTGTTAAAAAAAAATAAGCTTATGAAAGATTAAAAGGAGAGAATAGATATATCTATAATTAAGGGAAAAGGATGTTTTATCTATTTGCGAGGTGTGCTATCCCAAGTCGAACAATAAGTTATCATGATATCAAGATGATGTCAAAATAATTCCAAAATCATTTAAAAAAGTCATTTTTCAATCATTTACGATTCATTTTAATATTATTTTGACATTATCGTGACTTATTGTTCTGCTTGGGATTCGTCTGGACGGCTTTCTGAAAATACGTCCATTCTTTCTCTCCTACATTGAACTGAACAACGATTAACGAGTTATAAAGACAATAATGATATCCCTGACAGAGATTTTATTCGCACGACAATTGATCGTAACGAAAATCGAACTTCGCGAACGTTCGCCACCGAAAAGGATCGCAAAATTTCATCGAACGAGAGTTTGGACGAACGCCTCGCAAATGAAAATCGAAAGGACGGGATTCGATGACCGTAAAAAAAATATATGTGTAAACTATTATGTTAAGTATCCCCAAAAAAAAGTAACAAGAGCATGTGTCTCCCTTTAGCGCATTAATTCTCCGTGCTCGCGCCAATCAGGATTACATTAGCGCGATTATTCGCGTTTAATTTCTCGCAGATAGTAGTTACACGCGGAATCGCCAGTTTAATGCGTTTTTCAACGCCGGGAGACGTAACGAGAGAAAGAAGAATATAAAGATAGAGAAAAATGAAAGGATACTTGACGGCTTCCAAAGAATCTATCTTCGTAAATCTATATCTATTATTACTGTCTACTATATCAAATATTTACGTTACACGGCGTTATACGGATATCGATACGCATATCGATGTGTCAGTCGATGTGTCAGTATATTCGAAATATAATAAATACATTTCAACATAAATGCGTCCGTTTTGCAGCTCAATGCCTCAATATGAACCTTGTATACACTCATAATTTTGCAATATATAGTTTTGGCTAAAAATATTAGGGGCATCTTATTAATATAAAATTTTAATTTAAAAATTAATTTATGATATTTGCTATACATTGTCCTTCGTTTCAAAAGTTCTTTATAAATTTATATAATAATGCTGGTAATCAACAGATAACAATAAAGATAAAAGAAATATAGATGAAAAAGATGTAAAAAATATAAGTTCTAATTTTGGCCAAAAACTGCACACACACACACACACACACACACATACACACACACACACACACACACACAG
>NW_012130786.1:0-3950 GCF_000143395.1 Atta cephalotes | reverse complement strand
TAATAAATAAATAATACTACTACTACTCTCTCTCTCTCTCTCTCTCTCTCTCTCTCTCTCTCTCTCTCTCTCTCTCTCTCTCTCTGTCTCTCTACAATTCCTTATAAAAATAAAAAAAGTTTTGCCTTTTTTTTATATAAAAGACAAACAATGAAAATATGATATGTTATTTCGTGAACTTAGATACTTCCCCTTCTAAAATACAAGAAAACGAATAAATTATTACTTTTGACAACAATTCTTGTTAATTACTATTCGAATTCTACCAATATAATTTGATTGATTGATTAAAAATTCCAATAATTACTATTTCAACAATTATTTTTTATACACTTTAAATATAGAAGCTTGAAGAAAAAGTATCATACTGTTTTCTGTTTAAAATATATAAAAAATTATAACTATTTTGAAATTATATACTGACGCCTCTGAACCGTAGAAAGTGCTATATCGAAAAAAAATGAAGAAAATTTTTCTTTGTCAAAGAAAATTCTTTGTATGAAAGAAAATTATTCTGTGTCAAGAAATGAATAAAAAGTGGTCTATTTCACGCGAGGCGTGAAGACCGGTCTATGTCGGAACGCCTACGAAGTATGATTTATATCGAGAAAATAAGAAGAATGATTCAAACCGCATTGAATTAAAGAAAGGTTCATATAACGTAATATTCACTACTCATAAATTACACAATTTAGTTACGAAAAATTAAATAATATATGGATAAATAAATACGAGAAAGGATGGAGAATCAAGACAATTCCCGTTTTCACTACTATAAAAATTTATGAGAAGAAAATATATATTGTGCTATATAACTTTTTCTTTAATTTCATGCTACTTGAACTGTTCTTCTTGCTTTCTCGATATGAACCATACTTTATATGTGTACATAGACCAATCTTCACGCCTTGTGCAAAACTACTTTTTATTCATTTCTTGACATATTTTTCTTCATATTTTTCTCGATATAGTACCTTCTACAGTTCAGGCGTCGATACATAGCTTTTCAAATTATATATATTATATATAATATTATTTCCGATATTCGAAAAACATATATCAATGTAATACTTAAAGATAACAAAAATTAAAATAATGCTTTTTGCACTTTAAAGAGGACTATCTTATTTAATCTTACTCTATTGATAGAATTCGAGTAGTACTAATGAAACATTCGAATAAGGAAGGACCGAGATCATAGTTTTTGATTAGTGATTTTTAGAAAAAAATGGATGCCGGATTTTGAAATATTATATACGTTATAATATACCTACATCATTTAGATATTAAAAAATATTACTCGTGAATTCATCATATCGTAAATTATTTATGAAGCTGTGAAAATGTGACAATTAACAACTCCGTGTTCTGAGTTGATTGTCATATGTTCTAAGATTGGTAATAGCATATTTGTTATAGACAATACATATAAAAAATACAATTTTTATTTTAATATCAGTTCTATATTTTAAAAATAATAATAATTATGGTATTAATACAAATAAAATAGTTAGTTTAATTATAAAATATGTAATTTGTTTTTGTACCGTAGTTTCTATATGAAAAATGAAAAAACATAAATCTATATGAAATATATTTCATATATTTGTAAGTATATTTTTTGAAAATGTGTTATATTAAAATTAATTGTCACCTCGTCTCATTTTGGTCAATCTACCTCACATAACAATTTTTAATAAAAAAGATTGTATTCATAAATTTTGTCAGGATAATGATTAATTAATTGTAGAACAGATCTTCTAAGACATATTATTATCTATGAATACAGAGATCGCGATTAATAATGCCAAAGACTTGTCAGACAACAAAATAGATGATAAGAAAAATACTCACTAACTTCATGTTCTTAAAAACTCATGTTCGTAAATAAAATAACATACAATGCTTATGGTGCAAATTATTTTACACAACAAATTAAAATTACATCAGCAATTTAAGTAAACAGTAAAAAAAAGAGCTATTTTCTGTCCTGTTTGAGTTATAAATATTTTGACAATTAACTCCATAATAATCAGCCCCGGTTTCCCCTACTAAAAATAATATTTATCGTTTTCTTGTACTTTAGAAAAGTAAGTGTCGTGCTAGATTTGCGAAGTTAGTACACCATATTTTCATTTTTAGTATAATGCTTTTTCATTTTTACAAAGAACTCTAGAATTATGAAAAGAGAGAAAAAGAGAGAGAGAGAGAGAGAGAGATATGAAAACTCATTATTCTTTTTATATTAATAGAATGTCGTGCTAATTTTACAGATCCATAAATCGAGACATGTGTGAAGTTGGTATTTCATCTTTCTGCATCGCAAATTTTAATGCAAGTTCCATTTGTACCTCCAATAGTTTTGCATAAATATAATTTCTAATAAGTTTTAAAAATAGTTTCGTTAATTTAACTATAAAAATAACATTTGAAAATTTGAGTTGCTAATTTTCTGTGATATTTCAAAATTCGAAAAAATTAATTTATCGAAAAACAAGACTCGAATAAAAAACTATTTATAAATAATTACTTATAGTTGGCTCGGAGAAGTATCTTAGAAGACTCTCCTCAGATTTTCGAAATAATTTATTAAGGAGAAGGCCCTTTCTCTCTACTTTCTTCAGCCTCGCTTCTCATCCACAGAGGGTATTGAACTCGAATGACGCGATGAGTTTGCAAAAAAGTCGCCTGTACCAGGCGAACGTACGTTACTTACGATACATGCACACACGCACAATGAAAAGTATGCCGTGACCTCGAACAAGGTTCCGTTATCCTAGGCTTCGCCTTGAATGTCTTCGTCCTCCCAGTCTTGACTCAGAAGTCAAGCCACGATGATGATACCACTGCTATTCGCCACCTTTTTGGTCAACTTTCCTCAACAACTTGCACAATCGAACTCGAACAATGGATTAATCAGGATTGCTGCAGTGTTAGGAGCCTCCGTGTTGCCCATCGGATTTGCCGCTGGGCCCAGGTATCATAAATCATGAACATAGATCTGCTTAGTTCGCAAGTAGTTCATTTAAAAACAATGGCTAATCCTAAATAATTTTTTTATATAGAACCTAATATGTATATATATATTTGTCTATAATTATATTATATATAATTATACATATAATTATACATATATAATTCAAATTCATATTTTATAATTTAAAATTTTTCGAATATTGAAAAATTAATTTGTTCGCTGTATACCTATTTTGTCTACATATTGCAAAATTATATCTTTTAAAATATTTACAAAAATAAACTCGAAAGAACTTCAGTAAAGTTCTATGATTTGTTAAAGATTTGTCTCTATTACAGAATTATCATATTTATTACAAAATTATAATATTATTATATTATAAATTTAAATATTTTCTATAATCTATATTATTATCAAAAAATTTCTCAATATTAAAAAAATTTCTATTATCTCGTTTTAATAATAAAAATCAATTTTTTCATTTTTTTTCAATTAATCACTTAATTGTAATCTTCCCTGATATAATCAATCGGTTTGAAAAGACATAAATCACAATCACGATTAAAATAGCACACAGGGCTTTGTTGAATCCTAACCATGTCAATGTCATTCTATCTAATCGACAGTTTCTTATCTTCAAGAAAGCATCAACGAAGTGATTTTTAAGAGATTATCTCTTAAGTAGGCGGTAATCCTTTCTGTTCGTTAATCACACATTCTTCAACCATTCTCGAACGTTGTTTTCCTTGGCATAGTGATTAAATTCTTCTTTTTCACACAAGAAAATGTATTTGTAGAATTATTAATAAACGTTCGTCTGATTTTATTAAAACGCAAAGAATCTACAAAGAAACGTTGCGATGACATTTCGCAACTTTTACATATTGATAGATATTTATATATATGATATATATATGATTTATATATTTGTATATATATATATATATATATATATATATATATATATATATAT
>NW_012130785.1:0-3946 GCF_000143395.1 Atta cephalotes | reverse complement strand
CAGCGATTTGTAATAAATCAATTCAAGATATTCCAATGAAAATCCTGATTTTTCCAGATCAATTAATTTTCTTTAACTGATTGATTTTCATTAATTCGCGTAGATATTATGTTTTGTATTCATGTTAGAATTCTGTGTAACGAATTAATTCAAACGTAAACAAATTTGGAACAATATTATTTAATGCTTTATAAATAATAAATGAACATTCAACACATACGATAATTTCTCTGCTATATTCTATTCGAGATTCTATTTTATGACTGTAGACACATTAGATTCAAGATTTCTATTAATAACTTGCCTTGTTGCATTTTTAAGGAAGAGTTTATACACAACTTTTCTTTTCTATTAACATATCACTACAAACATTTACCTAAAATTATTAATTTAACGCTTCATTAAATTTATTAATCTATTGTAATTTTCAATATTCGCACTTACTTTTAAAGCTTCATCTAAAATGATTATAAAATTATTACTAACACATAATTCTTGTGCATACGCGGGAAATATTTCTAATTTTTTTCTTTTTTTCATGAGCGATTTTTTTTTTAATGAAAGTATAATAAAAATTCCAGATCAGTCCTGAAATTGTAGGGATTTTTTCAGAAATTGCTCAAGATACATTAAATTCCAGAATAATTCTAGAATTCAAGTCCATTCCTCAAGTTCTTTCATCTAAACTAGATGTAAAAATGATTATATGATTGCGAAAAATTAAATGCAATTTTTCCAGACTCCATATATATTATAATTACATTATCCATATATATTGTCAATATAAATCGGAACGATTTAAATTTTTCAGAATTTTTCAGAAAGAAACTTCATGTTTTCATCATTTGTCATTCTTTAAAGATCAAATATGTTTTGTTGAACAGTTTCTATTAATGGTACACGTAGCTGATCCATTGAATCATTAAACTAACAATACAAAATATAGGCTTTCGCTAACGTCTACGTTCGCGATGTTTTCGACCGCCCATTGAGACGTGTGTCTCTAAAAATCGACATCGTCAATTACGGACCGCCTCGAAGGCGTGATTTGCATGTCGTGCCTCCTCGCGAATACTATTTGCAGTACGTTCTTTGCGTTGTGCAGGTGACAATTCGCAACGCGTATCGTAGCGCGAGATTTGCCTTCGCAGACTCAACGATTTACATAATCACTGATCATTACGTCGACATCATCAGATTTTCGTGGGCGTACATTCGAAATTGCTCGCGAATGAGTGTTCTTCAAATAATAAAATAACAAAATAATATAATGCAAACGCAAAACACGAAAGAATACATTTTTAATCCTTTGCGATGATTATATATTTTGATGCAATGAATAATTGTAACTAGTGTATGAAGTATTTTTACTTTTTCTATCATTTGTAAAACACATCAAACGAGCACTGCATTATATTCTATACTAATAATAAGAAAAACAAAATAAAATGAACAGAAATAACGTTCTTTGCAATGTTTTAAAGATGTTTATTAATATCAATAATATGAAATTGCTTATCAATTTAATTTATAATATTATGTACTCTAGCTTTAGTTTAGGATCGACAAATAATCGGCGCAACTTGCACTGAAGCAGCTTGAACTGAAAATTATAAAATTTATACAAAAATATTATTTGACACTAAGACTCACTTTGTTGAATTTGATTTTCTTCTTATTTATGTTGTTTAGAATAAAATTATTTATTTTAAGAAAATAATTGAAATTTAAAAATTTAATGTAAATGAACTTATAATTGAACGTTCAAAGTCTATTCTTAAATTTTTTTTACTCTGTTGCTTCTGTATACAATATTTTTCTTTAATATATGTCTTTCATCAAGATTGTTCAACACGTACATATGATATAGTTTATTACTTCCTTATCATTCGATTCATACGAATGTATAACTTATATTTAAAAAAATTAATTGGCAGTAAGTGTTTATGGAAATATGGATTTTTTCATTATGTTTGTTTCTTTTATTCCGGTTTTTATCGGGAAGAAATACAATGCAATATATCATGCATCATTTGCTTTCTTAAGCTGCAACGAGTTGCGAAACTATCGATCTATGCTCGTTAAATCAGTAATCAGCTATCGTTACAATCGTTAACTATCGTCACTGTCTCGTTGCCCTCAACTATCAATGATGACTATCAAGATCACAAATACATATCTAATCGACATATGCGATTGCGTTCGGAGAATGCTTTCCGTAATTGATACACAATATTCCGCACAATTTTCTTATTGAGTTACAGAGACAAATCGATTAAATTAAAAATATATTAATTTCTAAAGGAATCTTGAATGCATCTTGGAATGTATCTTAAAGTTTGTGAAATCTCAGATCGAAATCTATTAAGTCCACATTGAATGAAAAATACGATTTTGTCATATCTACGTCTTTGTTCAAACTTTATTCAAAACTTTGAAGTTTAATTCGATAAAGTTTCTTAATTTCCCGATATTAAGTAGTTACACTCGGTTTCAATCTTTAGAAAGAAGAAGTCGATTACGAATACATTAAGAAATACTTGTAGCCTTCAAAGCCTCATGAAATGTTCTGTACAGGTAAATGGCGAAGTGGATGGCGGCGGCCGTTTGATTAAGCGCGGTAGCTAGTACCGAGAGTGATCGTTGGCGCAATTACGCCAAATGGATTTCCTAATTGCGGCGCCGTGCCACGAAGAGATTACTCACGTTCGATCGTCCCGCGTCCGTCGAATCGGTAAAAATCGCGATATCGAGCCGTCGTACTCTCGTGCGCCGTCGTGAGAAATATATCTACTGCGGAATCGATCTGACAAGATTAATTTCGCGATACATTTGTCTATAAAGGCAGAAAAGCATGATAGCATGCGAAAATTCATGAAACGTCGAGTTGATTGATACACGAATGAACGAATCTCGAGTGTTTTCAAATATCCTGATAATGGAATTTCCGATGTGTAATCGGAAAAATAAAAGAAAATTAACTTCTTTTTAAAAATCAAGTTTGAAACACACAGAACTAAATTTATTTCCGATTATTACATGAAAATTTGATTGTTGTTAAAATAATATGATATTCTCGAATTTTAAAAGCCCCAAATCTTCTTAAATACTATTGTAATAAAATTTGAACGTGCTATTTTCGCGAAATTTTACCTGATGCTTCTTACACAAGGATAGGTTCTTCTATCATTGATAATCGTTTCAGAGAATAAGAAAGGACCCGAGAAGCACGCGCGCTTCTTCGCGCTGCGGTCGCTGCAGGAAAGCAACAAAACGCTCGTGCGCTGGTAGTTGTCTCTCCCAACGGAGGAGTCGCGTGTAATCTTATCGCCGAGATAGCGACTACCTTAATCCTCGCTTATTCTATTTCTGCACGGCCGCCGTCTTTACGTGGGAGCGCGAAAGGCGCGCACAGGAAGAAAGAGAGAACGATGAGGGGAAGAGGGGAGGGGGAGGGGATATAAAAGAGTCGGAATGGAGGAGGTGGAGGAAGATTGCAGGGGCTGCGTCGGGGAGCGAGCGTACCGAAAGGCCTTCGATCTGCATAGCAAATTGGCGATCGATATACGGTCACCGACGCACCGGTGAATCGCGCGAGCCTCGAATTAAAGCTTATAACTTTCATGTCCGGCGCAATGTATCATTATGCGCGCGGAGTGCGGACCCAGGGCCTCTGTCGATGCAGCTGCCGCTGTAGCGCATCGCCGAGCGTCGCGGCGGGCGCGAATATGCGCATAAAGCACGATAAATCGTGCTCGCCGATAGACATCGGTCGATAGATGACTATCACCAGAATCAATCATGATTGAGAGAAATCACGTCTAGTTTCGATAATTCGCATGCTCCTTTTTGTTGTGATAATCGACAAGCGGAATTAATACAGGATTGATTAAAATATTGTGTGTGTGTGTGTGTGTGTGTGTGTGTGTGTGTGTGTGTAGTAAAC
>NW_012130784.1:0-3948 GCF_000143395.1 Atta cephalotes | reverse complement strand
GTGATTGTTTTTTTTCTTCACCGTCAATCTTCCTTTGATGTACAGGAAACTATCGCATGACGTGTATAATTCCTGCTGTATGAGTATCTGTATCTTATCACTTCAAACGTAGTGTTAACGCACGGGGCTTTATTGTAAAAAACTGGTTATACATTTATGATTCAAAGTATTGTCCATCGCTGGCCACTACTTTCTCCCATCTTTCGGGTAGCGTACGAATCCCGCGTCGAAAAAACTGGTCATCTTTTGAGGCCACGAATCGATCCAATTTTTTACTTCTTCATAAGACCGGAAGTGCTGGTCAGCCAGGCCGTGTGCCATTGATCGAAACAAGTGATAGTCAGAGGGAGTAACGTCTGGAGAATACGGCGGGTGAGGTAGGACTTCCCATTTCAATGTTTCCAAGTATATCTTGACCATTTTCGCAACATGGGGTCGAGCATTGTCATGCTGCAAAATCACTTTATCGTGTCTCTCGTTGTATTGCGGCCATTTGTCTTTCAATGCTCGGCTCAAACGCATCAATTGCGTTCGATACCGATCGCCTGTGATTGTTTCAGTCGGTTTTAACAATTCATAATACACTACGCCGAGCTGGTCTCACCAAATACAGAGCATGATCTTGGATAAAATCACCGTTCTTGAAGCATTGAAACTACTCACGTTCTTTCACTAATAGCGGCCTCACCATAAGTATTTGAGAGCATTCGATGAGCCTCAGCCGCAGATTTCTTCATATTGAAGCAAAAAATTAAAACCTCCCGCAAATGACGAGAATTTGGCTCGTAAACTGACATTTTCAATTGAGAATAACTTTATGATGCAGACACAAATCGACTAATGTTTCTATGGGGTTATGTTGACAGATGCCCAAGTTTATTGTATGACGTTTATGATCTATTTATTTCGACCACCACTTACCACTAAAGCCATCTATAGGAAAACGACGGAAGCAAAGTTGTACACCTAATAGTTGAATTGCAACAACGAATCACTTTTGTCAACAATTTCTTCATCGATGCAATCAAGATTCACAATGTTTTGTTTACTGATAAGGCATCTTTCACCAGGGATAGGATCAATAATATATGTTTCGGGGGATGAAAATCCTCATGTTATCATAGCATCACGACATCAGCATCGTTTTTCTATGGACGTTTGGGCAAGTATTTTTGGAGATCATCTAATCGGACCTTACGTTTTGCCTAATAGAATAACAGGACAAGTGTATCTTAATTTTCTCGAAAATGATTTATTCGAATTTTTGAGAGATATTCGTTTACAACATAGACAACGAATGTGGTTCATGCACGATGGTGCCTCTACCCATTTCTTCATTAATGTCAGATGCCATTTAACTAATCGTTTTTAAGAAAAGTGGATAGGACGTGGCGGTCCAGTTGTATGAACTGATGGCTACCCTATGTCATCAGGGACAATGTATATGTGAGATTTCCTGAGGTGCGTTCTACAGGATTCGGTCTTGGGACCAACTTTGTGGAGCATAGGATATGATTCTATTCTGAGTATGAATTTGCCATTGGGTTGCACAATTTGCTATGATACTCTTTTGATTGTGTTCCTCGTTTCATAAAGCATTAATTAGAGCGATTGAATTTTAGAGTATCTATTGCTAAAACGGAGGCCTTCACGGAAGGTGCCGCGGGTGAGCCTACGAATTGGGGAGGCGGAGATTCGGGTCGGATCCACAATAAAATACCTAGTTTGATTCGAAATGGACCTAGGTAACATTTTAGGCGTCTGTTTCCTAAGGCTTTGATCATGACCGCGGCGCTCGGCAGACTTATTGCTAAAATAGGGGGTCCTGGAGAATGTAGGCGTCGTATATTGGGTTGTTCAAAAAGTCATTTCGTTTTTTTCATTTGATTTTCAGGTGTGTTTATTTAATATACGTAATGAACATTAATCAATGATATATTGGCCATTTTGTTCTTGCCTTGCGATGCCTTTTGCCATCTCCCAGGCAACTTCATAATACCACGTTCATAAATCCTTCTCTGCGAGAAACTTGTCTAGGTGCTATTTGATGAGGTCTTCAGAAGCAAACGTTTTACCATTCAAGGAGTTTTGCAAGGAGCGAAAAAAATGGAAGTCTGATGCAAGGTCTGGGCTATACGGATGTAGTAACACATCCCAACCATGTTGCAACAATTTTTGCCGAATGACTTGTGTGGTCTCGCATTGTCTTGGTGAAACACCCTTACGATTTATTAGTTCGGGACGTTTCTGTACATCACTTAATTTCTGCAGCTGCTCACAGTAGATCATTAATTGTTTTGTTCTTTGGAAGTAGCTCATAGAAGACTGATCCCTTTCAATCTCACCACATTGACAGCATTACCTTCTTTTGATGGATTTCCACTTTTGTTTGCCTTTCCGGTGCTTCACCTCGCCTACTTCAACTTCTTTTTCGGCTGACATTGTTGTAAACAATTCATTTTTCGTCGCCCGTGATCATATGCTTCAAGAACGTTTTCTTCGCGTTTGATAAGTTGATCGCGGACGCGATTCGTCAGATGAATTTCTGTCAACTCATGCGGTACCCAAACATCGAGCTTCTTTACGAAGCCTAGCGATTTCAAATGGCCATGAACATTTCCAACGGACACTTTTAGAGCGGTAGCAAGCTCCCGAACCATTGAATGCTTATTTGTTTGCACCAATGCTTTCATTTCATTGTCATCAATCTTGGAAGGCCTATCGGAGCGATGAGCGTCTTTGATTGAAAAATCACCATCACGGAATCGGGCGAACCAGTTCTGGCACTGGCGTTTTTTGACGACATTTCTGCCGTAAACTCGACGCAACTTTTCCCTTGCTTCAGTTATTTTCTTCCCTTTTTTGAAGTAATAAAACAGAATATGGCGAATATGCTCTTCAAAATTCTCTATGTTCGAATCACAATTGCAAGCATAAAACTCGACCGAATCGCGTCAACTTTTTTCTTGGTTTTTAGATTGAGTGTTAACAACAAGACGCGCATAAACATTTGACATTCATGTCACGCTTGCATACAAATAAACGTGGACAACACCATCTATTGGAAAAAACGCAACTTTTTGAACAATATATGAGAATTATGCTATCGGTCTTGTATGGGACTTCGGAATGGACAAAAAAAAGGTGGCAGATATGGTGATTCATCAGGATGCCTCGAGACTGCAAAAGCAGTTATCATTGAAAATCATATCATATCATTAGAAGATACCAAACTATATCGCATGAGGCGAATCTATTTGACGCGCCATGCGATTATGAAGAGGGATGGGTTCGTTCCTCCCCCACCTCCCTCCTTAAGTAATGGACCACATTTGGGACGAAAAGACAAACAGATCGATTGCTAGATGGAAGAGGCGGTTAGAGGAACTCCCTCGGAACGCATCGGAAGCGGCCGTTCGAGGAGCATTTGTGTGCAGGCTAGATTAATGGTGAGATACATAGTAGTCTCATGTACTGGATGACCCAAGTCATTACTGATCACAGTTTCGAAGCGTATTTATACGAGATTCAAGAGTCGAAATCCCTGATCTGTCGACATTACAGAGCAGTCGATAATGCTGTGCACACCCTCCTTCATTGCCTTTCGTGGGCGAAACGGAGATAGGAAACTTATTTAAGGCTCTCAATCTGAACCTGGATTTAGATAGGGAGTATAATTCAGTGATTGAGGCCATCATGGGCTTCTCCGGCGTGAATGGCTCCCGTAAGCTTTTACAAGACCATAAAAAATAAAGAGGAGGCAGAGAAGAAGTTTGAGAAGAGGCGGAGGGGTATGTCCGCCTATACCGTTTCCTTCTTTTCTGGACCATTCCTCCTGGACCATTCCTAGCGGATGTTTATTGTAAATAGTAAATATAAATATATATATATGTATATATATATATATATATATATATATATATATTATATGTACTAACTTGTCTTCCG
>NW_012130783.1:0-3952 GCF_000143395.1 Atta cephalotes | reverse complement strand
TAATATATATATATATATATATATATATATATATATATATATATATTAATTCGTTCTCTCTATCATGAATTAACACAAAATGCATTAACATGCATCATTTTCATATTTTATCAATGAAGCATTTATCTACATAAATCACAATAAATTCCATTAATATCATTCATTCTTTACAAAGAGAAAAAGAATACTTTGAAATCGCAAATTTTTTCTTTTTCATCTTGACATGTTTTTTTTTAATCTTGACATGTTTCCATCAAATGACATGTAAGACTTCGGTAAGCATCGTAATTAAAAACAAGTTACACTCCATTTATAGACAATAAATTTAAGTGACTATTATAAAAAAATGGATGATCAATAACATATGAAGGAGAATCAATCTGTAATTATATCGTTTGTTTGTATGCTTGTTGTATCGCTTATCTTTAATATTCTTTTTTTTTTACCAAATAAAATAACAGAAGAATAATTCTGTTTGCAGTACCTTATCTCGGCAAACAAAAATGCACCGGCTATAATTAATTCATGAAATATAATATATTTTGCTTGATGAGAAATATGTTACATATACATATTACATATACATATAGTTATAACTGATATAATTGCGTGAATGATTCATATCTGTTTCGCACTTATTACATGACGTATGCACAAATAAATCGGATCGATTACATTATCACCTGAGTTTTTTGTACTGGATCGTTTGCACTAGATTGCATTAAAACTTTTTATCTCGCTTTCATCTCAAACTATAAACGTGTTTCTACTTCATTTTAAATACACTACCGTTAGAAAGAACAGATCTATTCATCACAATGGTGAAAGAACGTTGCTGAGACGTTATTATGGTGTTTTCCAACAAGAGATACAGTGTCGCGATGAATAGCATCTTTATGTTTGCCAAAAATGAATGATCACTGTGTTACATTCCTGTCTCCTGCTGGAAAGCATCATTTGTTGAATGTTGAAATGTAAATGTTTTTTCAATATTGAATCTATATTTCCTACATTGACTTTCCTACATTGATTGTTAATGTTGCTGCAATATTAAATTATTTTGTGATATAAAATATAAAATGTTGAAAGAACATCGTTGAGACGTTATAATATTGAATGTTGAAAGGTGAGGATGTTTCTTTAACACTGAATCTACATTTCGTGATATTGATGCAATCTTCGCATTTCTGAGATATTGATTCAAGTTAGTGTGCTGTATATGAGATTGCTTCCTTCTATCACGTCACGCTTATGGAAATAGCCGAAGATTACATCGAATATCCTAAAAAATAAATACGAGCCAAAAACGAGGAAAATTTCAAAAGAGAATATCTTTGCAGTATAGCGCAGTAACGGGGAAACACACAAAAACGGCATGTAATATTTATATTTTGCATCTCGATGCGCATCGCTTCACTTATGTTTGACGATGCATGATATGGTAGTCTCAGGTCAAAAAATCTTTGTGATTCTGCAATGGCTAACGATTGAAGCGTGACTCACGCTTTTCGCACGGCGTGTTAAACGCACTGAAGCGATGGGAATACACGAGCTGCGGTTGCTTCTTTTTTCTCAAAAGATACGGTGAGAGAATGATAAATGAATGCTAATGTGATGTCAATTGAATGTGATAACTGAAGGATAGCCGCATCATGTAAAAATCACGCGTAATTTGTATAATTCACGGTCAGCTATTACATATATTGGGTTGTTCAAAAAGTCATTGCGTTTTTTTCATTTGATTTTCAGGTGTTTATTTAATATATGTAATGAACATTAATCAATGATATATTGGCCGTTTTGTTCGAGGACCTTCTGCCATCTCCCGGGCAACTTCATAATACCACGTTCATAAAACTTCCCATCCTTCTCTGCGAGAAACTTGTCTAGGTGCTGTTTGATGAGGTCTTCAGAAGCAAACGTTTTACCATTCAAGGAGTTTTGCAAGGAGCGAAAGAGATGGAAGTTTGATGGTGCAAGGTCTGGCTATACATGGATGTGAGAACACATCCCAACCATGTTGCAACAATTTTTGCCGAGTGACCAAACTGTGTATGGTCTCGCATGTATGGTCTCTTGTCGTGGTGAAACATCACACCTTTACGATTGATTAGCTCGGGACGTTTCTGTGCGATGGCATCACTTAATTTCTGCAGCTGCTCACAGTAGACATTGAAATTAATCGTTTTGCTCTTTGGAAGTAGCTTAGAAGACTGGTCCCTTCCAATCCCACCACATTAACAGCATTACCTTCTTTTGGTGGATCTCTGCTTTTGCTTGCCTTTCCGGTGTTTCATCTCGCTTACTCAAACTTCTTTTTCGGCTGATATTGTTGTAAACAATCCATTTTTCGTCGCCCATGATCATACGCTTCAAGAACGGATCGTTTTCTTCGCGTTTGATGAGTTGATCGCAGACGCTCATGGGATTCGTCAGATGAATTTCTTTCAACTCATGCGGTACCCAAACATCGAGCTTCTTTACGAAGCCTAGCGATTTCAAATGGTCATGAACACTTCCAACGGACACTTTTAGAGAGGTAGCAAGCTCCCGAACTGTTGAATGCTTATTTGCTTGCACCAATGCTTTCATTTCATTGTTGTCAATCTTGGAAGGCCTACCGGAGCGATGAGCGTCTTTGACTGAAAAATCATCATGGCGAATGTACTCTTCAAAATTCTCCATGTTCGAACCACAATTGCAAGCACAAAACTCGATCGAATCGCGTCAATTTTTTTTTTTGGTTTTTAGGTTGAGTGTCAACAACAAAACGCGCGTAAACATTTGACATTCACGTCATGCTCGCATACAAATAACGTGGACAACGCCATCTATTAGAAAAAACGCAATGACTTTTTGAACAACCCAATAGCTACGCGTTTGCTGTTTCTGTAGTTCCATGTAGAGAAGCATTAAACAAATTCATGTGAGGTGTATAAAAATGGTGATAATAAGCGATAATTAACGGTATATCATTATTTCAACTATTTAATAGAACGGTCTGG
Organism: Atta cephalotes; assembly: GCF_000143395.1. Taxonomy (NCBI): domain Eukaryota; kingdom Metazoa; phylum Arthropoda; class Insecta; order Hymenoptera; family Formicidae; genus Atta; species Atta cephalotes. The sequence goes on along the minus strand of NW_012130783.1, from coordinate 947 downwards.
CAAATAAAATGTCACAAATGAAACAAATTATTAGGTATACAACTTTGCTTCCGCCGTTTTCCTATAGATGGCTTTAGCGGTAAGTGGTGGTCGAAATAAATAGATCATAGACGTCATACAATAAACTTGGGCATCTGTCAACATAACCCCATAGATTTGTATCTGCATAAAGTTATTCTCGATTGAAAATGTCAGTTTACGAGCCAAATTCTCGTCATTTGCGGGAGGTTTTAATTTTTTGCTTCAATATGAAGAAATCTGCAGCTAAGACTCATCGAATGCTCTCAAATACTTATGGTGAGGCCGCTATTAGTGAAAGAACGTATCGTGAGTGATTTCAACGCTTCAAGAACGATCATTGGGAGTGACTCAACAAGATTCATTTCAAAATGCCTAAAAGCCATGGGAATGATTCAGAAGCAAGGAAATTGGGTGCCGTACGAATTGAAGCCGAGAGATTGAACGGCGTTTGTTTGCTTGTGAACAGCTGCTTGAAAGGCAAAGACGGAAGGGATTTCTGCATCGCATTGTGACGCACTGGGGGTTCATTACGATAATCCCAAGCGCAGATAATCATGGGGAGTTCCCGGCTATGCTTCCACGTCGACGGCCAAACTGAATATTCACTCCAAGGTCATGCTCTGTATTTGGTGGGACCAGCTCGGCGTAGTGTATTATGAACTGTTAAAACCGACTGAAACAATCACAGGCGATCGGTATCGAACGCAATTGATGCGTTTGAGCCGAGCATTGAAAGACAAACGGCCGTAATACAACGAGAGACACGATAAAGTGATTTTGCAGCATGACAATGCTCGACCCCATGTTGCGAAAGTGATCAAGATATACTTGGAAACGTTGAAATGGGAAGTCCTACCCCACCCGCCGTATTCTCCAGACGTTGCTCCCTCTGACTATCACTTGTTTCGATCAATGGCACACGGCCT
>NW_012130782.1:0-3949 GCF_000143395.1 Atta cephalotes | reverse complement strand
TTATACTATATATATATATATATATATATATATATATATATATATATATGCAACATATGTTCATATATTGACAATAATACATCTATTACATCTTGACCTAAAATGACATAGGAAATTGGTCATAGGAAAAAATGAGTATTACTATACGGCTGTGTATGTCGATATAGACTGCGAATACTGAAAATATGTAATATACATAACTATAGATTTTTAGTATTGAGTGTACATTGGCCGTAATAGCATTTTTTCTTTCGTACATTCTTCCTTTCGTTTTAGGTCAGGACCATGTATTAGCAATACATAGATATATTACAATAGATATATTACATACATAATATATGTAGCTGCTTCATTTTTTGCTACGTTTAATAAAAAGATGTAAAAGTATTATGATAAAATATACAGATATTAGTGGTGTGTACTTAAATATAATACACATATAGGCAATATTATATTGTAATATTGGATATATATATACTATAATGTGTAAATATACACATGTTACAGATAGAAGTTACTTATGCTCAGCTATTTATGCATTCCCTATGTTTAAATATGCAATATTAAAATTGCATATACATGTACATATACACATTATATTATATATACATGTATATACACAATGTATATATAATATAATGTGTATATGTATATTATATTTATTTATAATGTTTATATGTATAATGTATATATGTACATAAAATTTAATTGCAATATTTTGTATAAATAAATATAGGGAATATTTATATGAATATCTCAGCATAAATTACTTCTAGCTCTAATTTGTGTAGGTATTTACACATCATAATATACACACACACATGCAATATTCTAATATTGAGAAAAATTATTATATAGGGGACTTTAAAACTATAAAATATACGTATAACAAAAAACCAGGCTAATGAGACAGTAGATATATAACGAAAAACTCACATATCCGACAGATTGAATCACTCACAAATTATCAAAAATGAAGTGATGTAAAATTTTACAGATAGATAGATTTGTATAAATATAATTTTGTGATCAATTGTGTATCAAAGCTTCTTGACACGTTACTAAAATTTTACTTCATTTCATTTCTGGCAATGAGTGACAATCTTTTTGTATTTGTGAGCTTTTCGTAGTATATCTAATAATATTACTGAAGAGGACTTCAAAATGAGTTGAAATGTACAAAGTAAAGAAGATATCATTTATCAGAGGATTCGTAATTTGATTATTTTTTATAAGATGTTGACGTCTAATCATCTGCGTTTGACTCTCATTAGCTTTGATTTATGTTAGTTGTATATTCTGATATTGAAAATATAAAAGTATAGATCACTAATATTCGTATATTTGACCATAAAAATATATCTCTTTTTATTAAATATAAAAAAAAGAGGACATCAGTATACCTTTTTGTTACACATAACAAAAAGAGATGAAGTAGCTACACACGTATGTGAATATAAATTAGAAATATATATATTTTATGTTTCGTAATGTGTGTACATCATAATGCACATAAAATATAATTCTAATATTCACTATTGTGTCTATATCATATCATGGAAAGCTAAGTATGAGTAACTTTTGTCTCTTCTTATTATAGGTCTTCTATAATAAGTCATTAGTAATAAGCCATTATCATAAATCAGAAGTCTAAAGTTAAAAATTGACCAATCACAATCGTCAATTTTTAGCGTTTGTCTTCTAATTTATGACTTATTATTATAAAAGGCCTATTAAACATAATAAAAAGAGATGGAATAGCTACATATGTATATGCAATGTATTTATGTACTGACAATACATATTATATTCTAAGTTAAAATGGTATTGCGAACAAAGTGTTATTATATTACACGTGTATACATGTATTTCAAATATCTATTTGCATTCGAAGATATATCTATGGAAGATATATCTATGCATTTCTATCCATTTCTTACACATAGAAACATAGAAGTTCCGTTTCTCTTCATGCACACTCGCTGCATACATGATTCAACCTACCGCCAATGCATGACACTTCTTCCGGTGCATGAGATCCGATCGCATGAAGTGCCTCACTTCTCGAGCTGAGACAGCAATTTTCATGCAATTACTTATACATTCAACATATTTTAGCGCGAAACTGAAATCATGGGTGAGGCGAGTGTACTCAAAATCACGTAAGGGTTAAAGATACATAAGTAGAGTGCTCTAGAATACTCAAAAATTTTTTTACTTTAACATTTCATATATACATATTATATATATATATATATTATATAATATATATACGGTATAATACTTTGGTATTACCGAAAAATTATGCGTATACTGATATTAAAAATTTCGGTTGAACATCGGTATTTAACGTCCAATACTGATATTTGAATCTCGATTTTGCCGCTACAGAATATCGGTTTTTAGTTTTTGATTTATATAATATTAAAAAATTAATATATTACCGCTATTTTTCATATCATTTTAAATTCCTGAATATAAAATAATAGATTATGATAGAGGTTAAGTTTACATTAGTCATATCCTTACAAGATAGAGGAAAAAAAAAAATAACGAACTTCAAAGATGTTTGTATGTATAATGTAGCAAAAAGTTCCTTTGAATTTTAATTTTGATGAATATGTACTGTTTTCATATGGTTTGAATAATAAAGATTGTATACTTAATGTCATCATTTATTTATAACTAAAATAAAATGTACTTTTGAATTTCTATTGCTAATTATTTGAAAAAAATGAAAAATTTTTAACAGTGACAGTATCAAATCTAACCTTAAAATCTTTATATTTTAAACTCTTATACAATAACTTCAGTTGCTTCACAGTGAATCGATTTCGGATTTTGTTATAAATGTCTGAATATATGTAAGAATAATCTGTAAAATTTTTGTTAAATTTCTAATATTTTGGAAATAGGTATTAAAATCCTTTTTGGATATTTTGGTAATATGTTTTATTTTTCTTTCCCTGCAGTAAATGCTGCTTGAAAAATATAAATCTTCTTCTTTGTCAAAAAGGAAGATGTAACAGTAATTATTGAATGCATTTGTAATTCAGTCAATTTGAAATTGTCGTCTATGTTCACTGCATGAATTTACTGCGAATCCGTTCCGTTACTAAAACTGCACGGAGTGTATTGAAGAAACGGAACGCATCTGTCACAGTCAGAGTGTTTGTTTAGTAAAAATATATTATTGTAACTTGCTGTTAGTCAACGTATACATTGATCTATAAGTGTAACATTTATTAAATATTAACACTTTGAATATGATTTATTAAATTATTAACACTTTGAATATGATATACTTATATATATTTCATAAACGTACAGTCGTATGAAAATTATGCATATGACTATTGATTGTGTAATGTATATTATATATATGTATAATATATGTATATATATTATATAGGATGTAAAAAAAAAGACCCCGAATTTATGAGCTAAACATAAAAATGACTATAACTAATCGTGATAGAATGTGAATTGTACTTGTATCGACATACATAATATGTCAAAATATAATGTGTTGGTCTATGACTATGATTCACGTTCTACGATTCAATTATGGCCATCCTTGTGCTATAAGGTTACATAACGTTTTTGGAAGGAATGCTTCAGACAAAAGCTGTAAGATTTCAAAGAAGCTATTTACTGATATTCAGTTTGACCTTTGGTAGCATCTGCAGGGTCAGATCAAGATCTCATCTATGTTTTTTTAATGAAACATGCAATTTTTATTGTAGACTCTAATACACAGTTATTGATATATTGATTTATACGAAGATATAAGTTCGAAAAGTTCTCGGTTTAATATAGAAACGTTTTCACCCTAGGAAAAAAGATATATAATCGATATCACATTATGTATACCTCACCTTATATATATATATATATATATACTCTACTTATATATATATATATATATATATATATATATATATATATA
>NW_012130781.1:0-3951 GCF_000143395.1 Atta cephalotes | reverse complement strand
ACCCTACGTGAAATGCCTCGCGGCAGGTCAGGAAAAATCATGCATTATTTGTCAAAGCGCACGGTGGCGCGCTTTCAAAAAAGTCGATAGTAATCCACCCGCGAGGTCATAAAATGCGGAAAAAAGCCCCACGATCGGGTAGGAAAAGAAGCGCACCGGGGGTGATTAATCCGGGTGGAAACGGCTTGCCGCGCTGCACAACTCGTGTGACCGATGGTGCGTATCAGAATAATCCAACCTCCATTCAATCATTCGGCTCGTGGGATTAATTCCAAGGGATTAGCATTAATTTCGTTCCGCGCGCGAGGTCAGTCGACTATCTCCGACGTTCGGATGGGAAGAGAAAAGAGCGAAAGCGAAAACGGAATTCCGGAGATTTTCTGACCGTTCGACGTGGCGACGAAAGCAACGCGACAAGAATTCCGTCTGTTTCAAGCATTGCCAACGAATCACACGTGTTAATAGAATTCGCCTGTTACATATAATAGAAAAAAAAATGTACCAAGTGTTTGCGTAAAGATAGAACGGCATTACGTCTGGTCTTTTAAATAACATATACAGAAAGAACAGCTGTATTTAAAAATTTAATCTACATACAGATTTTTTAACAAATTTGAGCGTCTTACATTATTTTAATGATCCAAACAAAATTATTTTCAGACCTGTATTTTTAGTTAAATTTTTAAATACTTCAGCAAAACCGTTCTTTCTGTGTAGCGGAAATAGCGAAATACTATTATATATAGAAGCAATTGTCAAAGAAAGAATATATGTTTTTTACTTTGCCATTGCATAATATTTTCTCCAATCTTCTAATAAGTAATATTTCAAATAAGTTACTTCATGTATATGAAATACCATTTTGTACGTAACGAGGCTGTTTATTACATTAAAGCGAGTTTGCCGACGCCGTTTTTTTACTTAACGAAGAGAGTGCCCGATCCCGTTTTGCGTGCGCGTACAAAGAAATTTACGAAGCGGATTCTCGAAGGCTCGCGATTTTCTGCGCGGCTCCGGATAAATAGCTCTCGATCGCCGAGGATGAGAGCCGACGGTAGTAGCCGGCGAAGGCAAATAATTGGATTGGCTTCCGTATAATTAGTACGCAGGATTAACGAACATGAAAAACGCGTCTGGCTTCGAGAAGTCATATGCACGTAAAGTTTATTACGTGCATCGCATCGTTCCCATCCTTTGTGATTCAACCGATTTTCTCTAATTAGGATAATATCGAACGATTATTTTCTCCCTTTTGTGCAGTATAATGCGCTTTAACCAGTTGTCCGTATTTGGAAATATTACACTTAATATTTAATAATGATCAAAGTTTTTTATTACATATATGAAAAGTGTACGTAAAGAAGAATATACTCATTGAGTTCCTAATAATTAATTCAAAAATATTTAATGACTGTTTCGCAAAGAAACTCGCTTTTTTGGTTCGCACGTCAATTCAATTTAATGATTTTACGTTGCGTGATGAGTGAATGGAGGCAAATTTTCTTAAACTATCTGACGAGTGATTAACAAGAGAAGTAGAGAGAAAGAGAAAAAAGGGAAAGAAAGTACGGACAAAAATAAATCTACCTTTTATGATGTGATTCATGTTCACTGGATATGAAATTTTATGGTCTCGCTCTTTATCTTATCGAATTACACGCAGACCATATATGTCTCCGTTTAACTATATGACAATGTGACCTTAATAAATCGTATTACTTATATCTGTAATTTGTCATAATAAATTTATCTCAGTATAATGAATGAACTACATTTCTATATACAATACAGATGCAAGTATATATAAGTCTATAATATACATAGCTCCATTAACTTCAACTTTTTTTGTAAAAATGCTAAAAATAATCACTTCCAAACTTCTTCAGTCTTTTGATTTAAAAAAGCATAGTAAGTACAAGACATAGTTTTAAATATTTTGAATACAAGCTGCTTTATAAACGATGGCTTTGAGATTGTCTTGAAAAAAAAATTAGGTGTGAAAAACAATAAAAGTCCATAATAACTTTCACAAAATATGTCGCCGAGTAGCGCAATTAAAGGATGCAGGCGATTTGTTTTGTGTGCCGCGGAGACTCGATGAGAAATCCGTAATCGATACTTTTCGTTCGTTTATGTGAGCTTCGCCTGCATGCAAAAGAGGCACTTTGATTATACGGGGTGGTCCTGATGCGCGCGGTCCTAGTGACACTTTACGAGGCGGTGCGCGGCCGTTTTGCAATTCGAGAACTCGCCGACACGTTTCCGTGAGAACAAGTTTTACTATTTCCCGCGCGTTATTCGCGCGTTCAATACTTTCCCGTTAAATGTGTGCATGTATGTGAAGCGATCGCTTTTATAGCATATATATCAAAAACATTTTCTCCTTTTAAATTCAACTTTTTACGTCGTATTGATACATGGATAATGGTTCGCAGACATACAGTAAAAAATAGTTTGTATTTATGTAGAAATGATCCGCCCAAGTTTTTATTAAAACTTTATGTTGAATTTTTAGTATGTCAGAGAGTTAATTTAACATCATGGGATTATGGTTTTTTAATATTTGATATCAAATTGATATTCATTTTTTAGTGTTATAATAACACAATTTACGAATAAACAAATAAAATAAAAATATTTTTTAAAAATTCTAAGATAAATGAATAAATTGCGTTAATTTGACATATTATATATAATAAATGCCATTTGTTACATAATATTTGTGTTAGTTGCTACATATATTCATCTCGTGTTAAATTAATACAAAAATATTTGAGTGGACTATTTGAAATACGTGTTGTGTTAACACAAATTTTCCTGTGTAAAATTATGGCCAGTCTGTTACAGATCTCGATAATATTTAACACTAAAAAATGAATTATCTGGATTTGATAGATTCATTGAACATTGTTTGAAGCATTACTAATATAAAACAAAATTTCATGTGTGGTTTTTTTCTACTTGGAATACGATATCGGAAACATGATTCTTTCAAATGCGCGTTTACTGATAAAAAATGATTCATCAAAGATTGACATTATCACCTATCGTGTGGTCGGCCGCTTTCTTTATTATCATTCGCTCGATAGCGATATGAGACGATGAATCAAAGAACGAGAGGGACATATTGAGACACGTCTACTTGGAAGAAACGGAAATGCGATTGCATTAGCGCGAAACTGAGGCGATGGTTTTGTCGAAGGTGATTGGTGAAATCATTCTTATGCACATACGTTTCCCGCTACGAAATGTACATAAAGTACATGTGCAATCTAAGGAGAGCTATACATGCGACAAGTGTGTCTTAAATTTCCGCTCGAGATGATAAGTTCGACGAACGATAGAGGAGAACTCTGCCTCCTTTCTAATCAGATATAAATGAGCGGTAGAAGAAGAAGTAGTTAAATGAAAGGCTTAGGAATCCGAACGAGTGGCGTCACCGCCGATAAGATGGTTTTAAATAATCAATCCTACGTGCAGTTAATCTCCCCGATGAATTGTGCCACTGGTAGGAGATGAAGATGTTTTTTTAAATACTCATAATGTCGATGCTGGGCGAGTTCTCAAAACAAGCCTGAACCGAGAGGAAAATAAATTAGGTGTGCTTATCTAGCTAATAAATATTTAGCTAATAGTCAGTTAGTCTATTCCAGATACGATCCGAAAAGTAACCCGATATTTATTATTGCCACTCGACGTCGTGGAATGCTCACAGCTGCGTTGACTTTTACGCACTCTTACTTACGTTCGTTCTTTTCACATACATTTGTTTGCCTATAAGATATAAACTACAGATATACAATTATCAAATCCGAATAATATGCCATCAACAATTTCTTCAATTGTTATCCGGGTGTTAAAAATTATGGTTTTACGCATGCATTACAGAATTAATAGTTTATATTTAGACAACTGATACATTATACAATAATATATTATTACTACTACTAC
>NW_012130780.1:0-3956 GCF_000143395.1 Atta cephalotes | reverse complement strand
TTCTTCTCTCTCTCTCTCTCTCTCTCTCTCTCTTTCTTCCCTCCCCCCCCTTTTCTCTCTTACCTGTTATAGGATTCTCTCTGCGCTCATCCCACTCGTGCGGCCCTATACTTATTATTCGCGTTCTCTTTCTTTCATTGTATTCTCTCCTACATTCTCTTTTCTTCTTTAGTGATTATTTTTTATTAAATAGATATTTATGATTTTTATAACTTGTAACTTAGCAATTTTTATATGATTGCAACTTAGTGCAAATTGATATTTTTTTTATTAATGTAATATAAATTGTCAAGCGCGCTTTCTTACCGACTAACTTGAACTTGAGAAAAAGAGAATAATAGGAAGGAATGAAAAGAATCATTTTGAAGACTGAGTAATATATTTAATATATACATTTATTTTTCATGTAATGCAGCATATACAATATTATCTAACACGTAAGCTATTAGTTCACATTCTATAATAGAAATTTTATTATAAATTTTATACAAAATATTTGCAGCATCACTTTTATTAATAATATAATTTTGTTTTAAAAATGACACAAAATATTCGAATTTCTTATTAATATCATGCGTATATTGATCCAGTTCATAGAATACATGTTCAACATATTGCTCAAGCTCAAAAAAGAAAAGCACAGTTGTTGATTTCATGTACAAACATGTGCCATTTAATGTTAACTTAACATTATTCGTATATTTTAACAAGTCCACATTTAGATCTTGAATCGATAATGATGGGATTATTGACTGATTAATCGTTTGATATCTGCAAGCCTCTTGATGAACGTCTTCCACGTAGATATAAACATATGGTTGCCTCGATTATCACCAATCACAATTTGCACGTGAGATAAAGATCCTACAATGATCCTAATATTCAGAAATTATGCTGACAGAAGCATGCTGTCGATGTCAATGCATATTTCCTCATCAAAATACGAGGCATGTAGCGAGGTTTCGAAGACGTACTAGACGATGTTTGAGAAAATGCGCTTTGAAAAAAAGAAAACATATAAATATATTTTACAAAAATATGTAACAAACAAAATATTTTATAAAATTAATAATAATTAAATGAACTTACTGTCTCTTGTACGCCTCATCCTGTTGAATTGAAACATAATAAGCAAATTCATGGCTTGAGGTCTTGCTCGGAGGTCTTCTTTTAAACAGTTCCTTTCCATATTTTTTTTACACTCTAAAATGGAGAGAATTTTTTTTAGGAATACAAATAAGTTTCCGCCGTTTACAAAAAACGGCGCCACTAATAAACTATTAGTTAAAATTGTTTGATGTAAAACGACATATCATAAGATTCGACATCCAGCAACATCATAACCTTGAAATATTAGCGATTTTGTATCAGTATCATATATTTTTTCTATACGAAAATGTCGAGTTTTGAGCCGAATAAGCGTCATTTGCGGGAATTTTTGATTTACTTCTTTAATTTGAAGAAATCTGCAGTTCAGGCTCATAGATTGCTTATAGAAGCATATGGTGATGCTGCCTTAAGTGAGAGAAGTTGTCATGGTTTCAAAAGTTTAAGAACGGTGAATTTGACATCGAAGACAAAGAACGTAGTGGAAGACTGAAAGTGTATGAAGACGCGGAATTGGAAGCATATTGGCGCGGAATTGGAAGCATATTGGCATATTGGATGAAGATTCGTGCCAAACGCAAAAAGAACTTGCACTTACATTAGGAGTGACTCAACAAACAATTTCATATCGTTTGAAATCATTGGAAATGATTCAAAAGCAAGGGAATTGGGTTCCATATGAACTGGAGCCGAGAAACGTTGAACGCCGATTTTTCACATGTGAAATGCTGCTTGCCAGACATAAACGAAAGAGTTTTTTGCATCGTATAGTCACTGGTGATGAAAAATGGATCCACTACGATAACTCAAAGAAGAGGAAATCATGGGGACTACCTGGCCATGCTTCAACATCGACAGCCAAGCCGAATATTCATGAAAAAAAACTCATGTTGTGTATCTGGTGGGATCAGCTTGGTGTCGTGTATTATAAGTTGCTCAAACCGAGCGAGATCATTACTGGGACTCTCTACCGAACACAATTGATGAGATTGAGCCGAGCACTCAAGGAAAAATGCGCCCGCTACTACTCCAGGCATGACAAAATTATTCTCCTGCATGATAATGCTTGACCACATGTTACGGCGCCGGTCAAAACCTACTTAGAAATACTCAAATGGGAAGTTCTACCTCACCCGCCGTATTCTCCAGACATTGCTCCTTCCGACTACCACTTGTTCCGATCGATGACGCATGGCTTGTCTGAGCAGTACTTCACATCATATGAAGATACAAAAATTATATCGATGATTGGATAGCTTCCAATGAAACGTTCTTCCGACGCGGGATCTACATGCTACCAGAAAGATGGGAAAAAGTAGTGGCTAGCGATGGCCATTACTTTGAATAAAATATTATGTACCGTTCTTCCGCAAAATTCGAATCTGAAAATTTTATATTAAGATTGAAATTAAGAAATGTCATCGTCGCCGGTTATGAAGAGAGGAATTTGTCCTTTTGAAATTTTTGGCGCAAGAAGCAAATGTGGCGCTGGCAATGCATGGTCACATAACACATGCCTGTTTTCTGTGACTGATGATAAACTAGTGTACACTTTTAGAATTAAAGTGAGATAGTTTAGATTAGATTCGAAATCTGTCATATTGATGGCATAGAAGGACACGTAAATGATTTTCTGCTTCTGCAATTACACAAATTAGACTTATTCGATACGTTTTTGCACGAAATAAATGAATCTGGTAAAAAAAAATGTATTGCTTTATTCCGTAGATCGAGATATTAATCGTTAAAGATATTGATATTTAAGTAATGACATACAGAGTTAAACAAATTTTCTATTTTACAAATAAATATTTAACAAGACAAATATTCTGCTGTAAAAATAAAAATTATATAAAAAATAATTAATAATATTCTTAAAGCAAAGAATATGTTCTTAAATCAGAGAATTTGTGTAATTGAAGTAGAAAATACTTATTTTAGCTTCAATTACATGTTCTTATATCCTTCTGTCTGTCATCGATGTGACAGATTTCCTAGTCTGGATATCTGTCAACTTTAACAACTCGGTTTGCGGGACAGAGTGACACATTTTTTTGCCATTTGTGCAAAAACGTGTCGAATGAATCTAATTTTATCAATCTCGAGGAGGTGAGGAGGCTAAATTCAATAATTACCGAATGTTGTCTTGCATAAACCTAATTGTTTAGTGCGTTATAATTCGACTTTGTACGTACATTATTATATAACTTGTAATGTATTTCTAGGATTTATTAACACGTCTTCGACATCACAATTCAACTGTGAAACAAGATGCTTTGAAACAATTAAAAGAAACAATTAAATCTTGTTCAAAATCCTTTAAAATCTTTACATTCATAATTGAATTCTCTGTTGATATCGCCATTTGTATAGCAATTCGTCCCAATTCGTTTGTCGTTTATATATAATGTCATAAATATTCCGCGAGAGTGTGAACTCTAACGCCTCCTCGGATGATACACCGTTGTCTGAATCTTCAAAAGTTTACAAACATTCTTAAATAATTAACTCGTAAAATTAGTGATCCGTAAGGATTTTTTCGGGTATTCCATGCTCCATTATTTATTGTTATTTTTATAACAAATGCTTTAACAATCGTTGATACCTCTTGATTTTCGATTAGTATCGCTTTGCTGAATTTCGTCAAGCTATCATGAAAAGTCAAGGTATATTTATTTCCTTTGTTCGTAATCATAGACTCTCCTATATAAAGAGCACATTTTTCGAAGAGTTTTTCGGATGTATTCATTAATACGAGAGGCATTTTCGTCTTCTGACTTAATTTATTTTTCTGACAGAATTCACATTTACTAATATAATTTTCGACATCCTTCGTGATGCCACGTCAT
>NW_012130779.1:0-3955 GCF_000143395.1 Atta cephalotes | reverse complement strand
GTTAACCAAGCAGCATTTGCAGGAGGTTTTCTGCTTTAATTGGAAGAAAAATGCGGCTGAAGCCCATTGAATGTTTGTCGAAGTTTATGACATTGCTCCAACTGATAAATTATGTAGGGAATAGTTTCGACATTTTAAGGATGGAGATTTCAGCATTGAAGACAAGCCTCGCTCTGGCTAGCCAAAAAAATTCGAAGACAAAGAATTAGAGGCATTACTCGAAGAAGATCAGAGTCAAACGCAAGAAGAGCTTACAGAATCATTGGGGGTAACAGCCGTTTCTGTATGATTGAGAACATGGGAATGATTCAAAAACAAGGAAATGGGGTGCCTTATGAATTGAAACCGAGAGACGTTAAAAGACGATTTTTCACTTGCGAACAGATGATTCAAAGACAACAGAGAAAAGGTTTTTTGTATCGGATTGTGACTGGAGATGAGAAGTGGATATTCTACGACAACCCCAAGAAGAAAAAATACTACGCTAAGCCCGGTCAATCGTTGCTATCGATCTTAACATCAATACCACGGCCGAACATTCATAGTTCGAAGATCATGCTTTGTATCTGGTGGGACCAAAAGGATCTTATTTATTATGAGCTGCTGAAACCTGGCGATTTCATTACGGGTGATCGGTATCGGCTACAATTGATTCGTTTGAGCCGTGCATTGCGAGAAAAACGGTCGGAATATGAGCACAGACATGATAAAGTTATTCTTCTTCATGACAACGCTCGGCCTCATATCGCTAAAGTCATAAAAAAATATTTGGAAACGCTCAATGGGATGTTTTACTAGGATGTCACCCGCCGTATTCTTCGGACATTGCTCCTTCTGATTACTGATTATTCCGAAGGATGCAGCAAGTCACCGGTTCACTTCTTTCGCAGAAATCGAAATTGGCTCTAGAGTTGGATCGCTTTCAAAGACGAGTCATTTTTTCGAGATGGAATTCGAAAATTGCCTGATAGATGGGAAAAAGTAATATGCAGCGATGGACAATATTTTAATTGATCTGTTCATTTATTTTTGAAATAAATGCACAAAAAAATGGACCGAACTAATTTGTACTCCAAATAACTGAAAAATTTAAACAACTCAATGACAAAAATGATGTCAAAATCTCCTTTTATAATTCCAACAAATTAAATAAATATATTAAGGTACAAAAAAACCATATTTAATTAAAAACAACATTGTATTGAGTTATCCGGAAGTTCGTGCCGATGTTGAAGGAAAATTGAAACGCGGAAAATTTAAATTTTAGTATACATTTATTAAATTATATAAGTTAGTCGGCACGAACTTTCCGGACAACTCAATATATATAAAATCGCAACAATTGTGCAACCTATGTTGGACAGACAGACAGGCAGACAACTTAAAACCAGGATTGTTGAACCATATTTTCTAAAACACGTCTGTTCGTTCTGTAATTACTGACCAGAATGCAAATGAATCGTGATTTTAAATAATATCCAAATTTTGGACGAAGAACCGTGTTATTATAAGCGTCTATTTAAAATGATAAATATCAAAAAACAAAGTAATAGTCTTAATTTACAAACTAACATAGAGAAACTAAACAAAGCTTATATCTCTATCATAAACAAAATTTGACATTATCATTACCTTAGTTATTGTCAATCAAATTGATGATGATGTGAATTCCAATCAGAAAATCTTAAAAATAATACACATTTACAGAAATATATTTGCCGACCGGTGGGTGAGTGTTTCACTTGGATTATTGTTATAAATTATTGTTTACTTCAACTATTTTTAATATTTCATTTCCTTCTCTAGAACATTGAGAAATTTCTAACATTCGGCCTGCAAACCGTATGCGAGTAATTTTCTTCATTTTTTGTGGAATGTCCATCCGTTCGAGTCTAATAACCCGGAATTAGTATCGTCTATATTATCAAATTAAGCCTAATCTTAAGTAATATGTTGATTGTTTATTTGTATCAAGTATTTAAAGCTTAGAAGAAGCCGAAACATGTAATGCATAATTTTTTAGAATTTTTAAACAATTGCTATAGCATATTATAGTTCTTTTATACATGCTTATTTTTGTCTTTGATTCTTATGTGCCGTTCACATCTTCTTATCGTTTTTTAATATGTATGTTTATCTATAGTCCAAAGAGAAGAAGATTTTAAGATTCTATAAACAAAGTGCTATATACTAGGTCAAGAAATTTCGCATTGTTTTGTAAATTTAAATCCTGTGTTTATTTATAAATATCATTTCTGATGTTAATGTTTTATTTAAATTTGTATCTTATCTACATTTAAACAAAATCTCAATTAAAATTGTTTTAATTTTACGTTTCATGATTATCGAGTGCTAGGTAGTATTCTTATTTAAGTGGTCATTACAAAATTACGTTTCAAAAAATATTAATTTTAGGCATCAGTAGTAGTACAAAGTAGGCATAATAAAATTTATACATATAAATATATACGTGAGCAGGCATACTATATATAAGTGCGAATTCGTATAGGCAGACTGAACAGAATTAATTGAGATTTTCAGATATCTTTAATTAAAAAATTAGAATGCTTTGCTTATTGAGATTTTTATACAAGAATAAGGAAAACACATAAAAAATTCAAGAAAATTGATCGATATCGCTTTTCTCATAAGAAGGATATAAGATCCTTTTTAAGAGATCATAACTTGATGTTAGTTTTTTATTGATATCTAATCTTTTATACAAATGATACATTACTTAGATTGAATTAAGTAACATAATTTTTGTGAGATTATAACTTTATGCAAATTATATTAATATAAAATCTTTTATACAAATAAAAAACATTTTTTTTTTTAATGGAAGATCGTATCACTCGGTTTCATTTTTTAATTTGGTTCCACAGTTTTTGTTCGATTAAGATTGCAATTGAAAAGGACCCATTGAAAAGAGTAAGAACATTTACATTTTTTTAAATATATATTAGGTGTACAACTTTGCTTCCGCCGTTTTTTTTCCGAAATTCGAGGCTTTATTGTAAAGAACTGATTATACATTTATGATTCAAAGTATTGTCCATCGCTGGCCACTACTTTCTCCCGTCTTTTGGGTAGCGTACGAATCTCGCGTCGAAAAAACTGGTCATCTTTTGAGGCTATCCACGAATCGATCCAATTTTTTACTTCTTCATAAGACCGGAAGTGCTGGTCAGCCAGGCCATGTGCCATTGATTGAAACAAGTGATAGTCAGAGGGAGCAACGTCTGGAGAATACGGCGGGTGGGGTAGGACTTCCCATTTCAACGTTTCCAAGTATGTCTTGATCACTTTCGCAACATGGGGTCGAGCATTGTCATGCTGCAAAATCGCTTTATCTGTCTCTCGTTGTATTGCGGCCGTTTGTCTTTCAATGCTCGGCTCAAACGCATCAATTGCGTTCGATACCGATCGCCTGTGATTGTTTCAGTCGGTTTTAACAATTCATAATACACTACGCCGAGCTGGTCCCACCAAATACAGAGCATGACCTTGGAGCCGTGAATATTCGGTTTGGCCATCGACGTGGAAGCATGGCCGGGAACTCCCCATGATTTTCTGCGCTTGGGATTATCGTAATGAACCCATTTTTCGTCCCCAGTCACAATGCGATGCAGAAATCCCTTCCGTCTTTACCTTTCAAGCAGCTGTTCATAAGCAAACAAACGCCGTTCAACATCTTTCGGCTTCAATTCGTACGGCACCCAATTTCCTTGCTTCTGAATCATTCCCATGGCTTTGAGGCGTTTTGAAATGGCTTGTTGAGTCACTCCCAATGATCGTGCCAATTCTTCTTAATTTTGACACGAGTCTTGCTCAAGTAATTCTGCATCTTCGAAAACCTTCTCTCTTCCACCGCTATGCCGGTCTTCGACGTCAAAATCACCGTTCTTGAAGCGTTGAAACCACTCACCCACTGACACGTTCTTTCACTAATAGC
>NW_012130778.1:0-3951 GCF_000143395.1 Atta cephalotes | reverse complement strand
ATATATATGTATATATATTTTTAACTGTTTTGCACTCGCCGATCGCTCGATGTTTCATTCGCGGCGACATCGATCCACCGCATGTTTACACGAACACATACCAACTCCCGCTGGGCGATGGGGGATTAGCAAAAGCAAGCGAACGAACGATACATCCCCGGAAGGCAATCGATAGCAAGGATGGGATTTATTTGATGGTCGGTGGTTTCTTTGAGATCGCGCTACGGTTTGGGATGCGACAGGTAACATATAGCCCGCAGCAGGCTCGCATTAGGAAAAATAAAATGCAATCAGATTTGAATCAAGCCTGGTCCAGTGTCTAGTAGCTATTCTCTTCTGTCCGCGTAAATTTCTTTTATTAACATATGCAAAGATGCGGACATTTGATGTGAGTAATGTTTTTTCAAATTTAAAATTGTAACTTTTGATAATTTTGAAGCTGGAGTGTATCCAGATAAAAAGTCAAATATTTCATTTATTTTCATTTATTTTCATTTGTTTTCATTTATTTTATAGTTGATTTTAGATATTATTATTTACATCTATTTAAGTGTAATTTTGTATCTAACATTAAACAATATAAAAACGCTTTTTAATAAAATTATTTCAGACTTTTTTGAATTTTTTAACAGTTTATCTCTGTTTGGTATAAGATTGATTAATTTTTGTATAAACTTTACTCGCGAAAAAAATCAAATGTTAAATAATAGCATTAAATGACAGTTTTTATTTATACTTATATATCTTATCACAAATCTGGAAAAATCAGGGAAATTGAAATTAGTCATAGAAAACCGGGAAAAGTCAGGGGAAAAAGTCTGGAATTTCGGAATTTGCTCATAATTCTTTGAAACAGCTCCTTCCAAATAATTATTATAATTTTTTGATATTATATCTGATGTTTATAATCAAGTACGTTTAAAACTTCAAACGATTTTAATAAAATTATTAAAATTTATATTTTATTCAGTATTTTTATTTGATCCCTCTTTTTTGTCATAACTGCATTCTTTTTTTCAAAAACTAATTTATTTTATGCTGTGATTTGAATTTGCACTCAAAATTGTACTATGCTATTAAACTTTTTTTGCGTTATTTTTAATAATATAGATTAGCTTTCCTACAATCCTTGAGTCTAAATGTTAAAAGTTATATTTTATATTACTCATGGAAAATTTTCTATCTGGAAAATCTGGAAAAGTCAGGGAATTTTAAAATTTTCTGTGACAACCCTGAATATACATATTTAAAGTTTTAAAACCACTTTTTTCTTTAGATAACCTCTAGATAATCTATTTTGTTACTAAAAATAATTGTGCTAATATTTAAATCAATAAATTTAATATTTATATTGATGTCACAGATTTCAATCACAGATTTAAAAATAGAATTTTCTTAAGAATAATCGAATCAAAATTGATAAAAATATATACTGATATTACCAATTTGATTAATTTATTTACATGTATATAATCTCTCCCTTTTTACACAATGATTATATTATAAAATTTGAAATTTTCTCAAATTAAATATACTTAGTTTGTAACTTGTTACAAAAATAATTTTGACAAATTATGATTTTCAAATAAGATGTTTATATGATAATTCTCTTTAAAAAAAAGCTTATAGAAATCGTAAACAGCACTGCGACTCGCACTTCAATTTTTGTTCAATAGCAAATGTCATGGATTTATATTTAATGATATTTTGAATTAATGTTCCTTAAAAATAGAATTTTTCTGATATTCATATTTTTTCTCATCTTTTCTATATTAACGATATTTTACACCTAAAATAAAAAACAAATACCAACACTAGTATATCAATTGAAATTAATTCGATCACAGTGTGTGCGTTTTTCTTAAATAAGATTCCATCTGTCAAGCCAATAAATCCTTGCAACTTCACATTTCACGGTTTAAAATCTTGACTCAATCGCTTGAATCATTCCGTTCAGATTAAGATGATGTTTTGTAATTCGCGCAACCAATCTCGGGCCTAATAAACATACCAAGTAACGGACAAAAATTCTTCTGTCTCGCATAATATCCCGGTGGGATATTATGCGTAGATCATAGATAGTAGCATGATTGGTTCTGTATTTTTTGTTAAGAATATATTAGTGCCAAGCTTTTGCCGCTAATTCTTGAACTCCTGCTGCGTATTACACTTAATTCTTTGAGCACCAGTTGATTATCAGCATGAGCGACCTTTATTCCTTTATGTAGCGTTATTAATTTCACAGTTATTAGAGTACCACGCAGCACCATATCGGTCAAACATTTCTGCTTGATGTCAATGAGACATAGAAATTATGATTACTGACCTTTTTAAAATGATTAAAATGATTAAACCTATTTAAAATGATTACGTAGGTTAATAGTGAAATTTCTATTTAAGATAAGAATCTTTAATCGCCTTTCTTACGTTATTTATTGACATATAAACATTTATTGACATATACTTTCTTTATACGCATGTCTGAGTTTAATTGTAACATGAAATTATTTATTAGATTATTTTATGAAATTTTAACAAAAAATATTGTAAAAAAATAAAGATCTACAATTAGATGTACTTGCTATGTTCAGTACTTTTGATGAAGCACGTTACAGCTTTATATTTCACATTAAGATGAGTTATAAGAATCAGGTGTTTTTCAAAGATTTGTATAATAAAGCATATAAAAGAGAGCTTACAATATAGTACTTACAAACTCACCAGAAGTACACAAAATTTTAACGCGTGAGAATCGACAATATGAAAGTTTACTTCCACGCGAGTTAATGTTAGTAGCACTTTTGCCAGTCGTTTATCCAACGAATAGTCGTTCCAGCAGTGCTCCAAAGAACACAGTGTACAGGCAGTTTCAACTTCTGTGTGGCCAATAAATTGGACGTAAAGTCGTGTATTATGTCTGTATACCATCGGCCATGCCTCACACATCGTAAGAAAACTCGTGGGTCATCCTTAATGGTTTTGTATAGAAGGCGTTAAAAGGGTTTACGACGCATAAAACTACACCTGAAGTGCGCAACTATTCTATCACCACAATATGATCTACAGACAGATGTTAGAAAATCATAAAAATAAGTCAATTGTCTATGCGAGATTTATATCGATAGAAATATATAATTGATTATATATTGTTTGATTTACTGTAGAATGTGTTAGAGATCAGTATCCACTAGTCTGCTTCAGGTCAAACGTTGGCATTTAATGTAACTTATCATGGCGCTGATTGATTCGAAATGAAACGCGCAAATGACGGACAGAAAACTAGTCATCATCCAAAGTCGTCCGTCTTCTTCCGCAGCGAAATGTGCGATGGGTACACTTATCTCCCTTATCAATGGGAGCAGCCGGAAGAGCAGGTAGACCAATGCCAAACGATACGATAAATGCGGATCGGATGATGGATGAGCGGCAAACGCTTCGCATTTCTACTTTCCCACGCCACTTAAATTTGCGCGCTTGTCCCTCATCTCACGACATCTCTACTCAGTGATTGATAAAACTACTGAATTTATAACTGCGGATAATAATTTTGCGCGTGATTCGAAGTTTTTTCGTGTGTAAATAATCGTTCGTCAATTTTTGTGAAATGCACTGAATCTCTTCCCTTTGAATCACCTCGTTATTGCGGTAATATAATAGGAGCTCTCCAGCTACGTGAGGTGCAACGGTGAGAACTTACATTAGGAGAATACTGGAGCAGATATCTTAAAAATATTCCTTAATGTCGCAGTGTCATGCATTCGATCTGCTAGATTGCAATTGGCGCGTGAATATTCGTCCTATGCCAAAATACCTTTGACAATTTAGCAGCTCTTCCTGCTAAATATAAATCTAATTATGAAATATCTATCTACCTATCTATCTATCTATCTAGAGAGAGAGAGAGAGAGAGAGAGAGAGAGAGAGAGAGAGAGAGAAGAGACAAGAGTATTA
>NW_012130777.1:0-3959 GCF_000143395.1 Atta cephalotes | reverse complement strand
ATTATCAACCTGAAAACGTGTGTCGTACATGATCATTGGATTTATTAATTTTGCGGTCTTAAGCACGCATTATGAACTTAACATGTATAGCATCGACATCATTAAATATCGATAATGATAGTCTATATAAAAGATATTTGTAGTGATGAAAAATCGAAGTAAGATGGAAAATCGAAGCAGACAGCGCGTTGCGAGCAATTATGAGCCCTCTATATATTATTAAATGAATTATCGAATATTTGTTATTGAGCAATGCGAACGAAAAGGGTAGACAATAGCCGAAAGTGGTCACTGTTTGCTTGAATGATTGTTAATCGTCTCGGACAATAATTTTGTTCTGAATCGCATGCTGCGAACTTCCTTCGAGCTCCAGATCTTTTTAAAGAGGTTTCACTCTAAAAGTCCTAGAAATTCAATAATCGACAAATATTCAAATATCGAACGTAACTTTTGGACGTATATAAGTAAAATTTAGCTTTAATATATAATAAATATAAATATAAAGGGGCAAAAAATTTGTATATAAATCGTATTTTTAAAGACTAATTATTTTATTCTGAAATCGCCGAGTTGTATAGATTAGAGGCACGGTATTAAATAATTCGCTAATTCGTTTACATTGCTCGATATCTGACGCTACAAAGTCAGCCGGCAAAACGAAGAACACCACTGCAACCACAAGTCCTATAAAAAATTCGCATCTTTATAAATTATATTATAAGTCTCTGGTGTTCTGAACCTTCGATCGTTGGTCGAGTAATGCAGATGCTATGAAATGTCCAGTCTCACGCTTAAGGATATATCAGGTGTATAGTCTCTACAAAAAATTATTGGAATTGGAAGTATTTACTTTCCAAAAAAGAATGTATTATATACATATGAAACAGTTCACAATAAGGCCAATATTTATATTTGACAATACAATTTTATAATTTAAATGAAAAATTTCTCATTTTTTAAAAACATCTACTTATTGAAATCATTTTTGATCTAAATTCTAAACTGTCAAATTTTTCGAATTACTTTTTTGTATTACTTTAAAGTATAATATAGAAAAAAAACTTTATTTTTTCATTTTGTTAAAAAAAAAGTGTAATATTATCCTTAAGGATGGAGATCGGTATAATTGCGATAATTCCTCTTATTGAAATTACAATACAATACACATTGAAATTACGATATCAATTTCTGATCTATATATGCCTGTCGTAATATTTTGATCTAGGAAAGCTTTATTTTTAACTATAAATTTATCGGATATTTAGTTCTGTATCTTTATTTTTGTTATTATTATGTGAGAATTGAAATTAGTATCATATGTCCGCGAAAGAAAATCACAGTATATATTATCTAATTATCGATATAATATTATAATTATCGAATAATAATATATATAATAATAATATAATAATTATATTTTTATATAATTATTTTTATATAATTATATTATAAAAAAAATTCAGTAACATTAAACTTCTTATCAATTTAATTTGTGATATTACATATTCTTTTGTTCTAAGACTGTGTTTCAAGATCAATAAATAATCGACGCTTAACTGGAAATTATAAAAATTTACATAAAAATAATTAGGTACTAAGATCCGCTTTTAACAAATATAATCCTTCTCACTTATTTATGTTGAATCTATTTGTCGATCTATTTTCACTTAATATTCTATAATTCTTATATTTATGAGATTCTATTAGTATAATAAAATAAATGCGAACACAGTTTAGAGACATGCGACATGCGAATGCATTTTATCTATGTCTGTCACACGATCAGACTTTTTATATCATAATTATTGAATTTTGGTTTCCGTTGTTAATTAAATTCCGTTATATTTAATGAATATATTTATGAATATAATATTTTTTTTCAGTTTTTTTCTCTGAATTTTTATAAAATATTTATCATTATATCGACTGTGTTATGTTTGTGCCTCTTACGTTTATTATACTCGCCAATTACATCTGCATTACGAGTCAGTCGACGATCAATTCATCTGAAAATAATGCAATAGGGGATCATAATCGATCACATCCGTGATCTTTAAACACATTTCTGAAGATAAATGTTAAATAACAATATATGTGCCATTGATAATATAATATGATAATATATGCGTGATATATAACAGTGGATGGATATACTTATTAACTTATGATGTTATATTCTACGACCTATGAGATTAAGAAATAATCAGGACAGAAATAATACAAAAATCCGTTTGTATAATAACGAACGAATCGATTTGTGTATAACCAATATTCATCATTAATCGAAGTTCAAAAAAAAAGGGTCTCCATTTTCATGTAGAATTTTAAGGGAAGTTGACATATAAGACAATATTTTGTGTAATGGAGATTGACGGGCTTTCCGAATCGTTTCTCTGCAAAGTATTAAGCTCTGGAACCTTCAATACTTCTTATCGATACATTCATTTTATTAAACTTGTATCTCTCATACGATTTGTCCAATTTTTTCACCTTCAGATAACTTTATCCAAGAGATATCTCCCAGAATATAATGGAGATATCTCCTTGATAAGATTATCCGCAATTTTCTGGAAGTGAAGAAATTGGGCATTAAACTATTTTAATTCATACACTTAAAAAAATATCTATATATATAT
Source organism: Atta cephalotes (assembly GCF_000143395.1). Classification (NCBI taxonomy): domain Eukaryota; kingdom Metazoa; phylum Arthropoda; class Insecta; order Hymenoptera; family Formicidae; genus Atta; species Atta cephalotes. The sequence continues at coordinate 1,323 of NW_012130777.1, read as the reverse complement.
TTATAATCTAAGAAATAAATTCATAGAATTTCACTACATTCACTACATTCATATGTCATCAAAATTTAATATAGAATTCTCTTTTTTTATTTTAATGTATAAGAAATTTATAAAAATAGATGTAGATGTAATGGAATAAAAAACACTCTTAAATATCATTAATATCGAACATTCTTTTCGTAATTCGTGTATGTACATAATTTCCATCATATTCTTAAAAGAAAATCTGCATACAGAACATCCAAAAAATATTTTAAACTTAAACGACAAACTTAAAAGACATTCTAACAAGTGTTTTTAATCTTTATATTGTTTTCTGTAGAGAAAATTCTAGCTAATATCTGCTGTTGCGTTAAGGGACTTTATTTGCTTTCTCGAACTACAAGACTTTGCTACTAGTAATTACGTCAGTAATAGAATATCGATAACAAATATTGATTGTTTTAGAACGTTGATAAAAATGACGTTTCTTGTTCCGCAAATACAATAGACGAACGTGACACGACGCGAAATCGGGATAAGCGGCAATGGTCGATGGGCGAGATGTCTTCGTTGAGCGAATACGCGTCTCGATATTTCGCGCCTTGTCTGTGTTGAGTTTTATTATAATAGAGAGCAGAGCGAGATGATCTATGTAATAATACGTTTCCGACAACTTGGGCACCAGGCTCGGTCAGCAAATTAACTCCGTTTAACTAAATCTTCTGCCGTTATAGTCGGATCCCGTTATAGTTGTGCACATTATAGTTGTGACTGTATAATCTAAAACAAAAGATCAGTAAATTGTTAACCGGAGTTAATTAACACGGACCGTTGACCCTTTCGAGTTAAAAGTTCTGCGCGTACCATGGAGAAAATTCGCGAATAAAAAAAAAAAGATTACACGTGTCTGACTAGGAAGAAGTAACGCAACGATAAATTATGATAATAAGTCACGACTAATTAAACGGAGCAAAAATTTTTGTAAATTATTTTCAAAGTATACATAGATGCTACATAACACGCCCATATTCACATTGACTTTGAGTCAATTGAGAAATTAAAGAATATACCATATATCATATATATGTATATAGATAATTAATTCTTGAATGTAATCAAAAACATCATTGAGATGAAGAGAAAAGGAATTTGATTCACTGGTACACGCTGAAAGAATATATACAAAATATCGTAATTCATACGAGATAAACATTCGACAAAAAATCGTACAGCAATTAATATATAAGATAACGACATTAAGTATAGCGATTATAAATTTTAATGTGGTCTTCAAGAGCATTATTCACAATGTACATAAATTATTATTACACACACACACAT
>NW_012130776.1:0-3954 GCF_000143395.1 Atta cephalotes | reverse complement strand
ATCCAAAACAGAATCAAAACGTATATGTTTGCGTTGATTTAATATAATAAAGAATATTTATATACACATATAGGATGTCTGGAAATAATCACCAAATATTTCATGGGCAAGTAGAGCGGACTAAACTGAGTCAAAAAGTCCTTTATTATTTTGTAAGTTTCCCCAATAGTTAACGAGATATTAATCCTTAAAAATAGCCGAATACGGCTGCCCGGCTTACTACTGCGAAGTGTATATACCTACCAATCGCTTGACACGCGGATGGGAGTTGGAGATTCGGTTATCTTTAAAGATTAATATCTCGTTAACTATTGAGGAAACTTACAAAATGATAGAGAACTTTTCGACTCAGTCCGCTCTACCTGCTCATGAAATATTTGGCGATTATTTCCAGACATCCTGTATACAACTTGTGTTGGGGGTCTTAAAGAGTTCTTAAAGACTAAACTTCTACTAACTTTTATTTACAACATACATAACATCATATAAAAAAATTATTTTTAAAGAAGAAAATATAACTAATAAGGAAAATAAGTAAATTAAATATATATTTAAATAACATTTGAAAAGTGAAAAAATTTCACTGAAATTATTCTACGTTTTGGAACATTTAAGAAAAATTGCTGCAAAAAATTTGTTAAAATTTCTCTAAAAGTGAATTTTTCAGTTCACATATTGAAAAATCGCTGAAATTGAACTAAAATTTCTCTGAAAAAAATTTTACTGAAATTTCTCTGAAAAAAAATTTTGTTAAAATTTCTTTAAAATTTTTGCTAAAATTTCTCTGAAATTCTGCTGAAATTTTGCTGAAAAAGAATTTTTCAACTAAAAATCACTGAAATTAAAAATTTTTCTAAAAATTAGCTATTTTTCTAAAAATTAAGCTGAAATTTTGTTGAAAATTAAGTGTTCCAAAACGTTAAACAATTTCAGTGAAATTTTTCCAGCAGGAATATATTTAAATAACTTAATAAACAGATATTTAATATCAAATAATAATAATTTTGTTACGTAAACAAGGAATGTTTTCTTTGTTAAATATTCTATTAATATTATTTCCATTAATATATATGTATAGTATATATTTTATACATAGATAATAATTGTATAAGAGAGAACATATACGAGAAGAAAATTTGGGAATCGCGCGAATATATAAAATGTTTCAGAATTCGCGGACACGGGTTGCGCAACATGTTGTATGTGTCAAAAGAAGCAACCTTTTCCTCTGACATTCAAGTATTTTTTAAATGAAAGCAATTTTAAATTAACAAATGAATGCTCCCCTATTGAAAATTCTTATAAGTTTTTTTATACCAGATCTTAAAAGAGTTGTATGTGATCAATCAAGATTACTGAAATGAATGTACATAATCATATAAGAATCTTATATAATTTATTCATGAATCTCATCAGTAATCTTTAATGATTTTAGGAATCTGGAATGAATCATACACGACGATTTATATCGCAAAGAAGAGATCTTGCTTTAGCCTTATAAGAAACTTTTAAAAAATAGTTTCTTTACAAGATCATCTAAGAATATGGTATTAATTATATATGATTCTGAAGTGTTTCATAAAAGATCATTTATCAGTCTTACGAGACATAGTTTCGGAATAATTTATTTTCCAAGTTGATACAAGAATCTAGCATGATTCGTATACGATGATTTATATAGCAATGAAAAGATCTTACCTCCCATTAAGATCTATGCCTAACATGCTACAACCGTGATAGCGCCAAACTGAATACACGATTCATAACATAAGCGAAAAAAATTATCTGTGTTTTTCGTTTTGCAAAATTGATTGTTTAAATGATAATTGTTTAAATAAATTGTTTAAAAATGCTCATTTTTTTTAAACTAAAAATGCTGTTCGATTCTACGTTCGAAAACAAGAAATTTTTATTGTTAATATTTTTTTTATTCGGTGCTTTGTTTATGCAAAAAATAAATGGTTTGCATGCATAAAATTGGCCATGCTCTGGGTATTATATAAATATGAAAACTAACCACATGATTTATAGCGAAAGCGAAAAAAAAAATTATCCCTGTTTTTTCTTAGTATTTAAAAAAAAATGAATATTTTTTAAAATAGATATTTAAAAATGGATATTTTTAAACAATTTGTTCAAATAATTATCGTTCAAACAATCAATTTTGCAAAAAGAAAAAACACGGGTAATTTTTTTTTCGCTTATGTTATGAATCCTGGTTAATTTTCATAGATAATACCCAAAGCATGGGCGGAAGTCCACTACACTTTGTGTATGCAAATCGTTTATAATAATTTTTTGCATAAACAAAGCATCGAATCGAAAAAATAGCAAAAAAAAATTTTTTATTTTCGAATAGAAAATAGAATGGTATTTTTAATTTTTTAAGAATGGGCATTTTTTAAACAATTTGTTTAAACAATTATCGTTTAAACAATCAATTTTGCAAAGCGAAAAAACATGAATAATTTTTTTTTTGCTTATGCTATAAATCACATTCAGTTTGATGCTATCACAGCTGTATTAGGCGTGGACCTTAATGGGTTAACCTTATAAGAAACTCTTAAAAAACAATTTTTGTATAGGAAGAAGAATATGGTATTAATTATGTATGATTCCTAAATATTACATGAAAGATCATGTATTAGTTTTAAAAAACAACGAAATAATTTATCTTCCAAGTTGGTGCATGAATCGTACACGACGATTTATATCGCAATAAAAAGATTTTAATTGTTAATTTAATCTAATAAAATATTCTTAAGAAATAATTTTTTTACATGATCGCTCCAAAGTAATAAAGGTACCGATCTCAATAAATAAAATGGAATTAATGATGAATGAACAGAAACTGGATTGAATATATGAAATAAAAATAAAATTTAAAAAATTTAAAAATTTATTAAAATACTGAAGATAACTGAATAGAAGATCGGAACATATATTATCATTGTCTTAATATATTATCATTGTCTATGAATTGATAAATTATATCACTAATAACTACCTACATCATCATATATATCATATATATATATTCTTATATTCGTATGCTCCTGTCGGAAATTCGTATGAAAATTTTCTTGGAAGATCTTAATCAAGATCATAAGATCATAAGAATTTTTCTTGTAAGAATTTGTAGCAGGAGATCCATGTTACGCGTGAATTAGAGGCGGCGCATACACACAGCCTGACGTATAAGGATGTACGTATTATTATCTTAATTTGCTAAAGATTTTTTTATAAAAATTATGCATGATATTTAAATATCACTATTTTGAATATAAATTATTTAAAAAGAGAAGGTTTTCTAATTAATATCGCTGAAGAAATGACTGAAATTAAAATAAATAGATATTAGATAACTCATGAATAATTATGATATTCAGATATCATACATAGTTTTTATAAAATTTTTAGCAAAATAGTAAAATAATAATACATATTTATACGCCGAGCCGCGCCATGTGTGTGCGCCGCTCCCTGATCTATGGAACGCTTATTTGCATACTTAACTTAAAATTGCTCTCATTTAAAAAGTACTGTTTGAATTGTAATTTTGCCAGAAGAAAAAGTTGCTTCTTTTGGCACATACAATCACACTGTGCAATCCATATCTGAATTCTCTCTCCTGTATAATAAATATGACCACAGCGAAAAAAAAGAGAGCATGAATAAGATAAGTATAGAGAACCGTAAAGAGTGGGAGAGAGAACTGCACTTTCAATGAGTGGCAAGATAACGGGTGAGAACAGAACGTAATATGTGAGAAAGTGAAAAAAACAAACTTCCTTTCCCGCAGATCCTTCGCCAAACGAAGCTCTTGCACTTGCTCTCTCTCTCTCTCTTGCCCCTCGAACCCGAAATATCTGTGACGCATTTCCCTCTCCCTTCACACACACACATCGTATATATATATATATATATATATATATATATATAGTATATACGACA
>NW_012130775.1:0-3960 GCF_000143395.1 Atta cephalotes | reverse complement strand
TATATATATATATATATATATATATATATATATACGGTCCTATAAGATATTATATTGAAAATTATTTATTATTTTCAATCTGTATCTAGCTAAATTTTTAGATAACTACTTCAAAAAAATCATTCTTTGTATTTATTATAACTGCGTTCCAATTTAACTAGAGAATTGTCCTTACCTTCGCCCTAGAAAATGCCGACGAAAATATATAAGATATGATGTCTTATGTATAAGATAAAATTAGGATTGCTCTAAGATAAAAAAACAGCATTTAAAAAAAATGGAAAAAGAAGGAGATCAAACGAAAGAGGACGAAAAAACCAGCTTTGCATAAAAGACTGCCTGTAAATTTTAAAAAGGATTTGTCATCCGAATGACGTCTGTGAAAAAGCATTCCATCCATCAATTCCTTTTCTCATGTGTACTCACATAAACGCTTTCACGCACTATTAACTCGAACATTTCAATTCGAAATACTCGTAGTATCTACCTATACATTCAGAAATATGGACGGGTGAATAAATTTAGTTTGTTCGTTATAAATGGTAGCAAAAGTTCGAATATATGCAGGAATAAAATTTATCGTTCAAAACAAGAATTTCTTTCATTGTATTAGACCTTGATAAAATAGTTTACCGGAAAAAAAAAGATCTTTTTTTATATTTTCCGCTTAAAATATTACAAGTTTTCGGTATACTCATTGCGAAAAGTTACCCCTCACTTTCTTTAGTTGCTCTGTACAAAACAAACAACAAGAGCTCCAAAACTTTCCAGTTTCTCCCCAGGAAGACAATTAATAGTTCAAAAATATCTCCTGGGTGATATTAACCCCTTCAAACCTCCCCTGCCCTTCTTATCCCAACTTTTTGTCCCTTAACTTTTCTCCGTAAATGCTTCGTCCTATGGGATTTTGCGCTCGTACAGCCGCGTGAAGCAATTTGTACTTTTTAGTACATATTACTCTCCTCATCATCTTTTTTGTATCTCAGTTCTTGCTACTCTAAAAGTAAGTTAAAATATGTGTGTATGAAATCGAAGTGCGCATATCCTGCTAATTTTCTAGAACCACAAATACTTTTGAGAAAGCTAAACAATTTCTTTTTGCATAGATCTTTTATGTTGCCAAAGTTTTATTTTCAGTCTTAAGTATTTAGTCAAAGTTAAAAACTATTGTTTCTTGTTTTTCAGCATGCTTCTCAATAGCCTTGCTTCTCGATAACTTAGATATTAAAAATGTCGCGAAAAGAAGTCGGAAGAATCCATGAAGCCTCTATTTAAAAGTTTGTCGTTCAAATCTCTAAATACTTGTATCTGTACTTAAAACACAACTTAACTAAACCAGTTTGTCTTCCTCAGCTATTTCTAGAAAAAAATGGCGACGATAAATTATTTATTATTGTATAATATTAAATATTTTTATAATGAGTAATCTCACTTTAGACAGGGATACTAAACCTTTCAAAACTTTTTATTATAATGGTTAGCATAATGTTGATACGTGAAATTCAGGCATTTAATTAAAAACGTATTTCGAGTAGTAATTTTTTAATAAAATTCGCTTCTTTAAGTAAGATTATATTAAAATATATATTTTAAATATATTAAAACGTATACTATAAATAAAATAAAAGAGTATTATTAAATTGTATCGTTACACTTGCACCGTCTGGAAATTACGTGTTTCAAACTGCATTAGCTGCAATAATATTATATAAAGTACAATGTTAAAATAAATGTGTGGTTAGATAATATATTAGCAATATTCATCGCTGCCTATTGTATCATTTCGATTTTTGAAATATTCGATTTTTGAAATAATTTCAAATTTTAGAAAAAGTGTTGCTAAACTGTAATACTAGATTCAATATTTTAAAAATTTGAAAATAAAATTATATCTTACTTACTAAATTGAATCAATTACAATTTTCAATTAAGTAATTACAACGTCATCCAAGATTTATGTCACTCCAATCTGATCAACTTAATGTTTTAATTTATTGCATTATATTTAATATAATGTTTTAATTTATTATTAATATATTAAATTTTATGCAATAAAAACAAGCATTTCATTAATAAATTATAATTACTTTGATAATAGAGATAAGGAGTAAAATTAAAAAAGACAGAAAAAATTTTCTATAGACATTTTTTTCTAGAATTAGAATTTTTTTCAAATTTTTTCCATCTCCCAACTATTTGCGTGAAGAAATCGTCTCTTTTTCTCTTCTACTTTTCTAATGCCAGTTTCAAGAAATGACGGATGACAGCTGATGTATGAAAGATGAAGATTACGAATGAAAGAGAGAATACAGAAGGATGCTCTCTTTTAGCATCGATTTTCCGAAATATTACTTCACGAAAACAAAATTTTCTCTCTTTTTTTTTTAAGCAGTAACTCATTCTAGATAAATATTAAAATTCTTGTTATCTAAATTTTTGCTGAAAGCTTGAAATCCTTGATAACATTGTTGAAATACCAACATTTTAGAACATTTAAATTCTTTAAAGAATCTATAATTTCTAAATAATGCAGATATTAATAGAAAATCCTTAAATTCTCTTTACATAATATTTATTACATGCAAATTTTAATAACCAACATATACATTTAATAATTATGTGTATACATATAATAATCCATCGAATCTCGAAACTTTTTTGTTAAAAATTGACTGAATAATTTCTCACATACTTTTTCCAATGAAAATCTGACAAGTGTCGGAGTTTTCACAATGGCGGAAATGAAAATCGACAGCACGAGGCGTGGCTTGATCAAGCGTAATGTGCTCGGAGAATCGAATAATAATTGTTTAATCGCCCGTATCTTTACAAACTTTACTAATAGCTGGAAGTACGAAATTCTATAGACTTTATCTGAAACTATTGAGAAGATTCTCAATCTGTAATGACAGTTAGATTTGCTTTATAATATTAGCATAATTTGTCAATGTTCAAAAAGTCAAAAAATAAATAAAATAACAATATTAAATAATTTTCTACAATATCTATAGGAAAATAGCTAGAAATAATACCTCAGAATAAAATAATTTGTCAATATTTCTCATCAATACTAGACTATTAAAATTATTACAAATTTGTCATAATTTTAATAGTCATAACATCAGTAATATCAATTATATTATCAATTAGCACAAACAGTATTGATGTAATAATAAAGAGCAATCTAATTTTATTGTATTTTGATATCTGTTTGTTTACATTTTACCTCATGTTGCAATTACTTCTATAAAAAACATTTGTGTCTTCAATATCTTTTTTATATTTTCATAATCTCTTATAATTAAAAATAATCCACAGTTCACTAATGTATCTGTTGTTTTCAGCATCAAATAATATTCTTTAATTTTATTCTTTTAGTTTATTTTAAAAATAAAACATAAAAATTTAATATAAAAAAGTTAAAGGTATATATCAATTGTTCTATATATAATCCAAAATTTTTTTCTTTTTAGTCTAATCTAAACTCTACCTCCTTTATAAGAGTTGTTTATCATTACGCAACCTTGAATCCAACTCGAATTACTGTCGCGTGAACGAAAGCTCTCCTTGCCTCGACTTTCTCGTCGACTTCCTACGAGGGCAATCAACCGTACAAGAGAAGAGAAGAGACTCTAGCGAAATAAGGACAGAGAAACGAAACTTCGCCGATAGTAATTCGTGACTCGACTTAGTGCAAAGTTCGCGAGGGTCCCAATTAACCGTGCATGGCCGCCCGGGGCCCTGCCAAGTACCTTCGTTCAGCGACGATCGTTCTTCCACTCGAAGGAATAACGAAAATTTTCCCGAATGCTGTCGGACGCGAGAGTATTTAGTACATATCTTAAAGGAAGAGAAATATTATTAGAACGAAAAAGAACGTAAAACGTAGTGTATGTACAGTACATGTAGAGAGAGAGAGAGAGAGAGAGAGAGAGAGAGAGAGAAGAGAGAGAGAGTAGT
>NW_012130774.1:0-3963 GCF_000143395.1 Atta cephalotes | reverse complement strand
TATATATATATATATATATATATATATATATATATATATATGTATATGTGTATATATATATATATATATATTTCAGATTTTATTTTGATAAATTTGCTGTTATTTTTTAAAATTTCAATGTTTCTTTAAATTAAAATTAAGAAAATATTGTTCTAAAATAATAAAAAAAAAGTTGTAATAGAAGAAAATATTACCATTTTGTATGTCTGTGTCCAATAATTATTTCTTTGATCTTTGAATAATTTTTTTAGGAATACTCTGGTTTTAATTTTCTATTAATATCTTTTTTAATCTTTTTAGAACTGGATGTGATATGATTCAATATGAAGTCAGATTTTTTAAATTAAAGACATTAAGGATCTTGATAAAATTGTCTTGCTGGCCCAGTTTTAAAATAATTTTTTTACATATTTGTCATTTAGAAAAAAGATGGCAGCGAAGTTGCTTCGAAATCCAGACAACGTACCAATCCAGCTGTAGGTTTACCGCCTCCTCCAGGTGGTGTCAAGATTGCTCCACCACCGGCAAAGACTCCTACTTCCTCACCGGCGCACAAGCCATTACAAAGTCAAAATCAAGATGTTACGAGTTCAGAGTGGGGCGAGTTTGCTAGTGCTTCTCAATCAGCATCAGCATCAGCACCTGCACCTGCACCTGCATCCACAGTGGCCAATGCCAGTTGGGTGCAATTCTAACTTTTAAAATACATGTATATAATATTATACATAGATATTTTACTTTAGTATATACACATAGTGATTTTGAAATGAATGGTCAAGCTTTAGAAATATATTCCACTCATCTCTAGAATTACTAAAAGTCATCAAATTTCACAGTAGTGACTATCTTAAATAGTCTTGATGCTGAATTAAAATCGTTAAAAATTTTTGATATTAATGAATGTTGATAAATATTATCTTAATTTTTAAATTCTTGAACTGATAATTTGAGACTGATTATTTATTGGTATACAGTGTTAATATATAATATTAAACAACGTGCATGTTTATATAAACTTGCAAAAAAGTAAGTTTTCTTGAAGAGTTCTAGGAGAACGTTTTCAAATTGGTGTTAATATAATCTTTTTTTTTTCTCAAAATGGAATATAAGTATCTAAAATTTAACCATGCTAAAATCATTCTTATATATTAAAGTAAATAAAATAATTGATTATATATGTACACACATATGACATGATAGACGTATTAAGCTAGAGATTTTAAGATGATTATTGAAAGGATGTCTATGAATAATGGAAAGAGAGTCTGTATATTTTCCAATACTATATAGCGTGCAATGAAAATTATAGCAACATTCGTCAAAGGGGTTATATTTTTCCAGTGAAAAAAGAAGTTTTAACAAGAAAACTTTAATATCAAACTTGTCTAAGAAAAATATTTTAAAAGATGACTCAAATTATCGATTAAAATTTACTTTTGGAGATGATATATTTTCTCTTCGGGAAAAATGTGATTTATATGAAAAAGTTTTACTTTGCAAATTGATTTATATTTGTTTTTTATTTTTTAAATATATAATAAATTGCCCTCTTCTCGATTGTTGTACAATTCTCCAGCACCCTATATAATAGTATTGTATTTATAAATATCGTTCAAAAATGCATCTCAATTGCTTTTGGACATTCAATGTATTTGGAGATAGCATAACATAATTTTGTGTAAATGTCGATATATATCAGATGCATTTAGTGCCTTGTACAAACTAGTCCAATAAATTAGGGACAAATTCGAGGCAGATTGCAATAGTTAATATATGTGTATTTAGTACTTACAGAGGCACAGTATGACATTCAATTTATCCATCTTATTTTCAATTTATCAATTAACTTCAAATATAATATTATATATAAATGGTTTCTTTTCGATCTAATTTTTGTGATCTTTCTGTGATCGGCTGTAATAAAAACATAAAAACAATTTATTCTCAGCATTCAGTAATGATTTTAATTAATTTTAACTATTTCTTGATTTGCACAGAAAGATTTAATGAATACATATTTGTGTATCTACATATTTGACAATATCTTTTTAGTTAAATATTTTATATAATTTGCTTTATGATTTGAACATCATAATGCGCAAAATATTGATAAATTGAATGCTGCATCTTTTTATTAGATATATTATTCAATATATTATTCAATATATATTTTATTTATTCATTATTATGTTAATTAATACTTTTGAAAAGTACAGTATTAAGTCCTAAGGAAATACACAACACAAATTTCCTAAAGAAACTTTTTGTTATTTATAAATCATTAAATTATTTCTTTTATACATTTTATAAATTGTGATTTTTATTTCAGATTTTTCCGACGAAACAATTTTGCAAGGTATCAACGTATTAATATATTTTGCAAAAATTGAGCAAATATAAAAAGAGAATAATATTTTATCGATTAAAATTAATGTGTTAATAGATTATAAATTTTATAGTCAAATTTAATAATTTGATATTTAGTTAATTTTCCCAATGTTAACTTCTTAATTAACATACATTTATAATATTTTCTATTGCGTAGACATGTTTTATTGATTATTCAAAAAAGTATATATAATACATATCTCCAATATATAATAACAAAATAAGTATTTCGCCTCGATCGTTAGCTTGCAATATTTGTAAATATTACAAGGCCTATTGTAAAAATAAGATCTGATTCCCTTATACATTGAATGTCCACAAAGTTATTTATTCAATTTTAATACATTTGAGCCAAGTTAGGTTTTTCATTGAAATAGCAGCAAGTTGCGTAAATCACATTTTAAATTCACTCTTTTCTCTAAGCTAGTTCGTTTTTCGTCTCGCATGTGTTCATTGATAAATTCTTGCCGAAAAGCTTAATCAGGAGATAAATATACAAAAGAAGTATTTTCACATTTTTATTTCCCAATATGTTTTGTCCCAATCACGATTGAGAAATTAAACGATAGAATTAAGAAATTATATCTCGAATTTTATATAAATTACGTATTAGATCTTAAATAAGATTATTAAATTAATTAATCTTCTGTTCAATAAACAGTAGAAATAGATAAAAATAGATTTTCGTCTACATTCGAATTAAATTTTACTTTTTTTTTAATCTTTAAGGATAGTATTCGTAAACAATTATTTTACATCTACATATCTTATAAGCATTATGTATAAATTATTATTGGAAGGACGTTATGCCGAAAATGTTTCAACACACGTCTGAGAAATATATGTAAAAAATTTCAGCAAAGAGAAATAATTCTCTCCGAAAAGATAGAGAATTTACTATATTATCTATTCTCGTTAATTAGATCATAAATTGTACAATGTCATTTACATTATCCTATGCTAAATTTTAATGTAAAATGTAGAATAATCTTGTTGAACATATTGTTAGTGTGAATCTTGTTGAATGAGTGTTTAGATGCAATTTCATATTATATATTTTATTTCTTTTTATTTATAGGAATTGTCTCAAAAAGGTGCGAAGTGACAGCGAAAAATAAGAATAAGTTATATACATATAATATTAGCATCGAATCAAAGAATTATTAATATTTAATGTTAAATGTAAAAAAAGAAAACTTTTATATACATATTCTTCGAGTAATAATAGTTAAATGTATATGTAATAAATATTATTTTTAAGAATTAGATTGATATAAATTTGTTGATATTAATGAAAATTTTGTTAAAGAAATAGATATTAGAATACCTAAGAAACAAATCATTCAATATTATAAACAAAATAATTAAGTAAAAACCAGATTTTTATTTTAGAAATAATCTTAAATTTCCTTAAAAATTATTAATTTCAACAAACATTTACGATTCCGAATATTAGTAGAAGTAAATATTTACGTGTATATTCAAATGATTTTTCATCAACAGAATTTTTTTTCAATAAAACAAATTTTGAGAGTAAATGATAAAAATTTTATCATTTGCAAAAATTCTTTATAT
>NW_012130773.1:0-3965 GCF_000143395.1 Atta cephalotes | reverse complement strand
AAATTTTATATATATATATATAAAATTCACATTGAATTATTTAAACATTAAAGATCCAACTTCGACCGTTATGTTTTAATTTTTAGTATTGATTTGTTCTTTTAGTATTGATTTGTTCGTATATATGGTCTAAAATAAGATTTCTTATCGTTTATATGTGAGTTAAACTTAAAATCAATTTACTTAATTTACAATCTCTCGATACTTATACGCAGCTTACAATAGTAAGTATTGTTGCCATTTTGCTTTAGATCAACATTATCCAGACTCTTACTTCTAGGAACTCTAGTATATGAAAGGGAGACATCTACGCACTAGTGATAACACTTATAGTACTTGAAGAAGAAATGGTTTCACATTATTAGTTTGAATTAATTAGATCGTCTATACATTCAGAAATTATAACTTGTTTTATGTGCTAAACCGATTTAATCATAAATTAAATTATATTAAAAATTGTTTATATTTTATTTATAATTACACAACAACAAATTTTTCTATACGCAGCAACTTAAACTATGTTTAAGATATATTTAAGAGAAAAATCTAACACGATCATAAAACTGTCGACACGATCGACGGAACATTGCAAGCGTTTTTATTTCGTGACAAGATTGTTTCGGAAATATGTATATCATAAGTATTCGTGTAAAGCTTGTGATACGTGTTTGCATTACATGTCGATATCGATACAAACGTCTGTAAGAAATATCAACTACGTGACTTCAACTTTCGAGAAAATAAATTTCAGCTTAAGGAACTGGAGCGAGTTAACGTATACTGTAAACGCGTCGTAGCCGTACGTATAGCTACTGTAACTACTTTAAGAAATGCTTTTCCTAAGTAGTTGGCACATCGTGTGCACAGTTATATTTGTTTGGTTAATAATCGTGAAAATTTACCTAGTAATAATCCGCGGCGAAATTTTCGACAGTTCGACAATTTCCACAGCCACGAGTTGCACAACAGCGTTACGAATGATAAAATTTCTGCTTTCAGACGTGCCTGATCCACCGGAGCGACCACTTGTCATAAGTTACACGTCCAAAGCTGTGAATATATCGTGGGCACCTGGTGTTAATTCCCACAACACTCCAATTTCGCAGTACGTCATCTACACCCGGTAAGTCTGTTAAATATTGACTCACGAAAAAAGCTTCCTTGCTCAAGCCAACTCGCCGATCTGGCGCTCTGAATTTACTCAGATAACTCGGAAATTGCAAATATTATGTTAAAAGCGTAATTTAAAAAAAAAATAGTAAGATGGAAATCGATGTGATAAATTGACGTTGAGAGATGTTGTCGCCGTCACGTCACGAGCTTATACACATAAAGAGATGCAAAGATTAAAGTAAAAAATTAATTCCATCGATTTAACTAGCGAGTCCTCTTTCCCTGTAATGTCATTTAGGAGTTACGTCGTGACGTCACTAAACTTTACTGTTGATTTCCACGACATGCCACTGTCACTTTCTCATGGAAGTTGAGCAAATTGCTACGCCGGAGTGAATTAATGTCGCTTTTTCCCGAGGAAAACATTTTTTAATAGGAAAAAATCAGAGCACCTATGGGATACACCCCGAAATAGCTCGGTTTAGATCTCGCTCAAGTAGATCTCAGTCTGATTATCTTACGTGTGGCCGACTAGTGGCCTGGCTTTCGTGGTCCTCACTTACGTTAGGGAATGGAAGAAGAAACGGATAAAATAAAAGGAATTACCGAGGATAAGAACCGCGGTGTCGATAAGTACCCTTTGTTCTCCTCCGCGTCTCTCGGTTCCGTTATCTCTCCCTTTTGCTCCTCCCCTCTTCCACCCAACGCGTTCCGCTGGGTCTCTTGACCCCGCGACCGACTTCCATCGCTACGACATCACCTTTTCGTTACCCACGAATTTCCTCTTCGATGCCGCTGGTAAAGCCAAAATACCAGCGTTGCAATATATACGTATTAGAAAAAAAAGATAAAAACGTCGGAATAACGCATAAAACTGGAAAAATATTTTCGTACCATTGTGTGGTATATAAACAATATAATATATACAACGAAAACTATATATACACGAATATAGGTACTCACGGCGGTACGTTCTGCAAAACTGCTGCGAATATGGAAATCGTAAATACGAGAAAGAGGAATATATAGAAAGATTAAGGTTGAATAAAAAAAAATATAAAACCGAAATAAAGAGCACAATTTTTCGATTTTTCATTTAATCTCATCTTAAATAGAAAATTTTTGTTTAATTTTTAGAACTATGCGTTTGTGAGTGGCGAATATCCCTTCCTAGGAAAATGCATGATTTAAAAAAAAGTAAAAAGATAAAAAGTTATTTCTCTTTTTATTCGTTATTATATTTGTTAATTCCTCCGAGGATAATTTTTTCAAATCTAAAAAGAGATTACAAATATCGAATGTAATCTCATGAATACATGAATAAAAAGTCGTAAATCAGGAGATTCTGTTTTAACGTCTACACAAATTAAAGATATTGAATGCTGTTAAATCTAATAATGTTAAATCTGCTCTCTTTATTTACAATCATTTATAGAAATTTTGTACATTATAATGTTAAATCTGCTCTCTTTATTTACAATCATTTATAGAAATTTTGTACATTATAATTACTCTCTTTGTATAGAGAAAAGACATTTAAAGACGCTTGAATCTCTTATTTTAGAATATTTTCATTTAAAAAAAAATATGTTTCTGCTCTTCATGGATTTGACAAGTTTTCAGCGATTTAAAAAATTCAGTCGATGATATACTCTTTATATAATAACGTAAAGCCTAGCAAAATTGCTTTCTATCGATCGTTAGCGATATATTTGTGAATTTGTATCTCGGCCAACTACGAGCACTCCACGTTTCGATCTGGTCATACCGAAAGGGTTAATTTGCACCGATACGATGCGCCGTGGTTGTCATCGAGTTCACGTTTCGATTTCGATGTAGCTACAAGTTAATTCGATCGATGCATTGTACCGCCCGAACCTTCTCTATCTTTGAAAGGAAAAAAGAAATAAAAGAGAGGGAAAAAGAAATAAAAATGTCGGTACAGTTTTATTATTAAATCCCC
This sequence comes from Atta cephalotes, assembly GCF_000143395.1. Taxonomy (NCBI): domain Eukaryota; kingdom Metazoa; phylum Arthropoda; class Insecta; order Hymenoptera; family Formicidae; genus Atta; species Atta cephalotes. Next base: position 889 of record NW_012130773.1, on the reverse strand, counting down.
ACATTGCCGGACGTTCATTTCGCTACGCAACGCGGAACATCGCGGTTCTCTCATTCCCTGGAAGGCGAATGCTCGCGCGAGACTACGAGCGGATGGAATTCTTAATCAAGTTTCCATTTTCTTTCTTTTTTTCCGCCCTTATGTCTCAACCGCTCAGTTGCCGCTGCCCCGCGCGCGCTTTCTTCCCTTTCTTCCGGTCGCGAAGCAGACAAAACCCCGAGAGTAGAAGTTGTAGGAAATAATATATCAGTCGGTGTCGTTATGGTCGCCGAATATTGAAGTTTCGCCCCGCGAACCATTTCGCCTTGCCGCTCGGGCTGGCAGGCCCTTTCAGAAAACTATCGTAATACCTCATAGAACTTGGAAAATATTAGTTTTATAATAAAGTTCGGTCGAACTTCGTTCAGCCGCGAAAGGAGCAAGTGAGAGCAAAAACGAGAGAGAAAGAGAGAAAAAGGGGGGGAGGGAAGGGAGAGAGAGAGAGAGAGAAAGCGCTCTTGCGGACAGGCTGCACAATCGTTCCGTTCGAAGATTATTAATCTTCGCGGAAATCAACCGCCGTTTTGACGAGGTTCTCCTTGCAATGGCATCTCACCGATCCTCCAGCTGGAAATGACGTCGACACGCAGCCAACACCTTCCGACGGTCGTATATAATCACGCCGGCATCACAAATCCTCCAATACGAACAGTATAATATTTGTCACAAAATTCGTGGATTACACTGTTAAATTCATAATGTCAAATTACATTCAATTTTTAAATTATTTTTAATTATTTCTATAGATATCCTAGTCAATATGTCATTAATTTAATTAAAAATGAAGTTAAACAATTTAACACACACACACACACACACACACACACACACACACACACACACGCGCGCG
>NW_012130772.1:0-3964 GCF_000143395.1 Atta cephalotes | reverse complement strand
ATGTGTGTGTGTGTGTGTGTGTGTGTGTGTGTGTGTGTGTGTGTGTGTGTGTGTGTGTGTGTGTGTGTATATATATATATATATATATATATGTATATATCTTAACTTTTAGCTAACTGTGTCACTTGAGACCAGATGAATATTTGTTAATTTTTTAAGATCACTTTGCTTTCTGCTTATGTTTGCAACACTTATATGCATTATTTAATCCTTGATTAACATTCAATGACAACAAGAATGAAATAATACTTGGAAGTATTACAAATATTAAGTGGAATATACTCTTTGTGTATCTCCTTGCAAGGATATAAAAAGTAGAATCCAATTGAAAATTTTACAAAACTGAAAACATCAGTTTCGACTGAAACCATAGTTCTTCTTTATAAATATTAATTTTAATATATATAATTATTATTTCAATAATTAAATTATGATGTTTATGAAGAAGAAATACTTATATTCTTTGGCCAAAATTGACACAACCGAAATTTTAGTTTTCGATTTCAAGCGAAATTTATTGTTTCAATAAATTATGATATTTATGAAGAAAAAATATATGATATATGGACATGTCTGTACATATAGCCTTTAGGATTTCTATTTTTTAATTTTGGTTTTGGTTGAAATTGACATGTAGCTGAGTGTTTCAGTGCAGTTTCGGCAAAAGTTTTAGTTGGACTTTAATAAAAAGTATAAAAATGCTGTTTTTCTCTCTGTACTGTTTTATAAATTATATATGTGATATTTTGATTATTTAATAGAATATAGGTGAAGAATGACCCAACTATAATCTTTTAAAAAATATTCTGAGAATTAGTAACTATTTCTAATAATCTTCCAAAGAGTTGATCATGAACTCATTGAATCCATTCAATTATATTGTGGAGAATCTGGTGGAGGTTTTATAGACCCATTCAATTATATTCTTTATTACATATACAAATTTGAAAAATTATTAAAATAAACTTAGTATTCACATATACATATATTTTTTTTAAATACAAATTATGTTATTTTGATTCCTTGAAATTAATTAGTACTTTCTAATTAACATAAATGAAACAAGTCTCAAATACAGCATTAGTAACTATGTTACAGATTTTAGTGTTAGTTTTATATAGTTTATGTGTTAGCTCATATTGTAATTTATAATCATAGTTTGAATATTATAATTTAAGAATAAGTGATTTTGTATTTTATATTTTAAGATTAACAAAGTATTGATAGCCATAATAAATCTTATGGTGTCAAAAGCGTGAATTTGCATAGAAATATAATGTTTCTTATGCAATATAAAACATTTATCATTTGCAGTTGGCATAAAATCTCAAGATAATACAGATATCACAGATAATACAGATAAATTGGTTCCAGTAATGATGGAATGTGATCAAGAATCAAACAATGATACAACTGATTTTACTGCTGATATTGACTTAGATCAGTTTGATGGACAAAAGGATGTAACAGATGAAGATGTGATGCATCATTTGGATGTGATAGAAAATATTGAATTAGATCCTGAAACCTTTTGTGTGGATCAATGTATGAAAGAAATTAATCAATCAGAATTGTTTGCAAAAGAAAGTGAAGAACAGGTGGAAGATAAAGATGAAGTAACAGTTATTGAAGAAGAATTTATAGAGGTTAAGTGGTATGAAAAGAAGGTACATTAATAAATCTTATTTTTTGCAATTAATATACATATATAAACTAGGGATGGACAGAATGTAACATCGACTATCTAGTATCCGATTGAATATCCGAGAAAGCAATTTCTTCGAATATCCGGCTTTTTCCAGATATTCAACTGAATTCCGAGAAAATGTCTTCTAAACAAAAAAGGCCTAGCGAAAAAGATTGTAATTTTGTAACAATGTATAAGATAATATAGCATTATGAATATACATACTTATTTCTAGAAATTTATATAGGAAAACATTTGTATAAGAAAAAAATCAACAATTTGATAATATCAAATTTTAACCGGATATATTATATTTCCAGATACTAATGATATCTGGCTTTCCGGTCGATAGTAAAAAAATGCTGGATGATACCGGATACTTTCTGGGTATCCGGCACATCCCTAACATTAACCTATTAAAATTTGTAAAACAATGTGCACTAGTGTACACAAAATCTTTTTTCCAGCTTGCAGAGAAAAATAGTCTTTTAAAAGAAAGATTATCAAAGTTAGCTCGAGTGTTAACAGTTTCCTATCCTTCTTACAATAAATGGCTAGAAAGAATACAGAAGATAGAAGGATCGCCTATTTGTAAGATAGATCCAATTCGACGTTGTTCATTAAAAAAACCAAATACTAATCGATGGAAATTTCAATGTAAGTAAAAAAATATCTTAAAATTTTTTTTATGTTAACTTTATTTTATAAGTATTCACAGTTTTGGAAAGCACACATTACAAAAAACTGATAAGTTTGTACGCTTTTGATAATCATTAATAAATTTCTTATGTACATATGTATTCTTTTTGATTTAGGAGTTCACTTTTTGGTTTAGGAATTTTTGTTTAGGAGTTTAGCATTTATTAACGTTTATTAAAGTATTATAATAAAATAATTTTTCTGCAGGAAATTATATAGATATATAATAACTCTATTTTGAGCTGAGATGTAAATAATTTTATTTTATTTCTTTATATTTTAATAATATTATAATGTATACATTTTTTGTAATGAGATATTGTGCAAATAGAAATAATTAAAATTTAATAATTAAATATATCTAATGATATGTGTGTAGGCAGAAAGAAAACCATACAGGAGTCTATAAAACCAGATGCAGACTCTCCTGTTAATAATTTCAAATCAACTTGGAATCTTGAACCAATCGGAATAGGATCTGCTACTGCCCCTCATATAACTGAATTTCCATCTTTTGTATTAAAGGCAGTTAAGGTAAAATTTATTACAAAAAGTTTATTCGTTTTTTTTTAAATATAATTTTCATATATGAAATAAAAAAACGGATAAAAACTTTTTGATCTATATTTAATCTATATTTTTTTATATGAACTCAATTTACATTTATTTATAAAATATATACAAGATTTAGCTCTTGAAACATATATGCATGAACTCGTGAATATTTTCTATCTTGTAAAAACTGAATAAAATCTGATAATTATGAACAATTATAATTATGTATTATAATTATGAACAGCAGATATATGTGTGCAACAAAAGACAAAGTAATTCTATCTTTTAAATCTACTTAATATACTGTGAAAAATGAAAAAAAAAGGATATTTATTTATTTAAGAGAACTTTCTCTAATTAATAGTTATATATAGTAAAATTTATGCATTATAACAAAATATATTTCGAAGATGATACATTGACTTTGTATTATATACTATAAAAGTATATAATACGGATAGTCTTACATATATAAATAAGAAAGGAAAGCCTTTGGAAATCTACTTGTGTATGCAGTGATTGCAGTCAATAAGAGCACGATAACATTAATAAAAACAGTAAATGAGAAAAAATATGTAGGCATATGACTAATTGTACATATATATATATAGATATATGCATAAAATAAGAATAGAGAGAAAGAAAAAGAGCATCTGTAAATTTAATTTGCGCAATGCTATATAGATACAGTATGATAAATGCATTTAAAATTTCCACAATTTCATTTCCATTTCCAAGATATACTATATTCTTTTAATAAACAAAATATAAAAATATAAATAAATTTATAAGAAATATAAATGTAAAAATCTGCAATGTACAATATTTATCTCACATATTACTATATATAAAAAAAGCCAATATAAAATAAATATCATATGCCGCTTGATATTTATACTAGTACTATTGTGAAATGGAAAGATGGATAAGAACTTATTTTGCAAGAAAAGAGAAAGAAAGATATGACTATTGATACATATACATATATATATATATATATATATATATATATATATATATATA
>NW_012130771.1:0-3972 GCF_000143395.1 Atta cephalotes | reverse complement strand
CACACACACACACACACACACACACACACACACACACACACACACACACACACACACACACACACACACACACACACACACACACACACACACAATATTTATATTATATATAAATTGAAAATATTTGAATCGTATAGTATGGATGTAGATCTTTAATCTTAAATATTTCCTTTATGCTTATTATTCATTCGACATTTTGTATTGTTGGCCAACTATGATCATATTTACGCATGCACCTAGGAAATGAACAGAGGAACTACCGGTTTTAACCACTAACTCGTCTCGTTCGCTCTGCTTGACGATTTCTTGCCTCGTGGGCGCACTTAATCGGATCTTAAATCTAACAATGTGTTGCATGCATGTGCACGCATACGCCCGCAGGCGAGCGAAACAGATCGTTAGGGAACATGTCGCGCAAACTGGTTTTTGATCAAATGATCGAAACCAGTCTAGTAAACTAAAAGAAAACCCTGATCTTTATATGTAAGCTCTGAAGAAGTAGAACGATAGGTCAGCTTGTCTAAAATTTTCATGTTTTTCTCGAGAAATTTTTTAGTTTTACTTCTACAATGTCCATCACATTTTTTCTTTTGCTCTTTTGTTTTGTCATTTTGTCTGAAGCACTCATTTTCTGCAACCAGGAAGTTGCTTTTTCTCGCGGGATGGAAACGCCATAAGTTTTAATGGATATGATTATCTCGAGTTCTATAACCGTGTGAATTTTAAAGTTTGATTTTTTTTTGTTTTTTTTCCTATACCGTTTTAAAGACACACAATTTTTATTGCTTTGATGGTTTTTTCGCTTATAGGTGCTGGTAATATAAATATGGTCCATAGTATTTTTTATTCTTTTGAGTATCATAAAAGTTAGGAATCAGAATCAAATAGAACATTTTCTGGGTACGCTAGATCGAACCATATATATTTACGTAGATGTCTATGGCACTCTATGTCGATGCAATGTAGCGACACTCATTTTTATTTCTCTATATAATAGATACGAATCCTCTCTTGTGCTTCACTTTGACCCTCACAACAGAATAAAACATAGATATACGATGTAATAAACAAAGAAAAGAAATAAGTTTATGCGACAATGACATGTTATAATAATTAAAAACGGGATTAAGTTAATTTGTAAGTTTCAAGCTCTTCTCGTATAATTTTTTTTTTAAGATAATTAAATTGATATTTCTGAATTTAAAAATACCTGTCAAAGTAAGTATTGAGGAAAGATCAGTTCCAACTAGGAAACTAAGTTAGGAAAGTAAAAGAAAATAATATGTACAATTTGTTGCAAATTTTACATGAGAAAGATTCTATTTTTTATTAACAAAAAATTAAAATATATGTAGAAACGTATATGGCTGCGATAAATAATCTTTGTTAATGTAAAATAAATGTCACAACTAAATTAAAAAAATCTTTCCAAAAAATTAATTTTATCTTCTTAAATATCTTGGAGAGTATCACTTAAACACGTTCAAGTATAACTACAAGATAACATAATAAACAAACATAAGATTAACATAAACAAACTTGTGAACTTTTCTTATCGAGCCATGTCAATCATAGACAAGTAACGAGACGAAATGAAATTAATGGAACCGGCAAGCGTGTTATCGATCGCAAAGCGTCTCTCTTCCTTTATCGTGTCGTGTATTCACCTCGAGACGGCCATCTTCACTCCTGGTGCATGTTTACACTCTTATCGTGCGAGAACATAGTAACATCCGTGAACAAGACTTGCAGCTGTATCAGTGACATCATGTTAAAAAAGAAATATTTAAAAAGAAAGAGAGACAAAGACAATGACAAGTGAGAGTTGTGAAAGAAATGTCGAGGAGAAAGAAGTAGTGCATGTGAACATCACGTATGTGCGCACAAAAGCCGTTACATGAAGGCGAGGCTACTGCTCTTTTTTTATATAAAGAACCAATCTGCGTTCATCCGACGATGGGTCGGAAGCTGAATATCTCTATGCTAGTCGTGCAACGAGCTTTTCGCATTACTATGAAAGCCCGAGAGAGGATGAAACGCCAAATGAAAGTCTGCAGCTTTGACCGCAAGTGTAAGATATTGTGTCGCGCTAGCCATTTTGTTGGTGGACGATTTACGTACGTATGTACATATGTAGATCGCGAATATTTCGAAATGATTGTAGTCCATTGCAAAGAAAATATTTTTCTGTTATAAACATAGTAATGCCAATTAGATATACCTTGTCTAATTATTATCTAATCTATTTATCAATTATTAATATCATTTAAGAATCTTTACATATATAAATATTATGTCATAAGATTTTACATAATTATAAATGAATTATTATTCTTTAGAAATTGAATTTTTTTTTAGGAATATAATAAAGGTAATTCTTTTATAATGTGTTGCAAAACATGTGATGCAAAAATATCTACTTATTTAGTGGAATTAAAAAAAAATGATCGAAATATAAAAATTGTAAATTATAACACGTACATTATATTCCTAAATATAAAAATGTAAATTATAATACGTATGTATGTGATAACTTTAAAAATTTTATATTATTTTATATTATCAAATTTTATTAATAAATAAATTATCGATCGTTGGTTATGATATATTATTTATTTGGATATACTTCATAATACTGATAATAGTTTATTCTTTTTCATGTGAAATAGGAGCATGGAATTTGATTATCATTTTTTCTTGTTACTTAATTCTTTTTTTGCGCATAATCAAGAAAGTCTTGTATTAAACGAAATTATATCGTAATCGGAAATCTATTGTAATTTGAATGAGAATGCAAAGCGGGATCTTAAGCGATGGAAACGAGCAAATTTATTTGTAGGAAGCTTTCAGCCGATGCAATGTTAAATTGTTTTCGGAAATTTGTTCATAAAACCAGTTTTGGATTAAAATTTTTACGACTTCATCACATCCATAATTTTTTTGTACAAGTATAATTATACAATAGTACCGAGTTTGTTGTAAATTGAAGACTTTGTGTGTATTTTTTGACATAATACAGTATAGGAATGTTTATGTGATTTCTTTATGAGAGACTTTTAGTATTTGATGTGTAAAACGATGATTAAAAGTTATAGACGTTATTAACTTTACATATTATTTAAAGTTTGTTGTATGTATTTTATTTAAAATATTAACTTTATTTAAAATATTAGTTTTATTTAAAATAATAAATTAATAAAAATGAACTATTTTATCAAATATTATAAGAAATTACTTAATGATTTTTGCATAATAATAAATGTATTAAAATTATGAATTTATCAATGTCGACTTTATAAACTTATTGTGTTTAAAGTTACTAAATTTAATTTTTATTTGTTTTATGTAATATTCTTACCACAGTCATATAATTCTTTCTATCAACCTTTAAGATTACATCCCTTATCGTGCCGAAATTTTTATAAGAGAGATGACTCATCTCTACGATCGATTATCTCAACGCGAGAAGATGGTCAAGAAAATGCTATCTAAATCCAAGCCTTATTTTTCTGTTCCATGTACAATATTTACTTGTGAATAAGAAAAAAAAACGATATTAAGAATAAGAGAAAAAATACGATAATTCTTAAGAAAATCTCTCTTGTTTGTTTCTTTTGAGTCGCAATGATTCGACTATATAGTCAGAAGAATATTTTTCTTTTGTTATGCAATCTACTTTTCGTAGTGGATTAATTATGAATCGCAAGTGCGAGTTTTTATAATCGCAATAATACTTTTTTAAATATTGGCACTTTTATTTTACGTGATTAATAAAATTCTTATTAATTCCATATTGCATTCTGGATAATTATTGATAATAATTTACTCTTTTTCATGTGAAAGTGATAAAAGATATAAATTAATAGAGGATGTGATGAAAGATATAAAAGATATAAACATTTGCGAATCTGTACATTAAAATTCTTTCTCTCTCTCTCTCTCTCTCTCTCTCTCCTCCTCCTCCTCTCTCTC
>NW_012130770.1:0-3970 GCF_000143395.1 Atta cephalotes | reverse complement strand
GTATATATATATATATATATATATATATATATATATATACACATTATATTTTATATGTATACATACAATTTTAATATTGCATATTTAAACATAGAGAATGCATAAATAGCTTAGCATAAATAACTTCTATCTGTAACGTGTGTATATTCATATGTGTATATTTACACATTATAGTATACATATATGCAATATTATATTTAAGTACACATACACACTAATATTTGTATATTTTAACATGAGTAATTTCTACATCTTTTTATTAAACGTAACAAAAAATGGAGTAGCTACATATATTATATGTATAATATCTATGTATTGCTAATACATGTTACATCCTAACCTAAAATGACATTGTACGAAAGGAAAAATGCTATTACAGTCATGTGTCAATACTGAAAATCTATAGTTACGTATATTATATATTTTCAGTACTCGCAGTCTATATCAGTACACAGTCATAATATTACTTTTTCCTATAACCAATGTCATTTTAGATCAAGCTGTAACACGTATTATTATCAATATATGGGCACGTGTTACACATATATGTATATTTGTGTATGTATATATGTAGCTACTTCATTTTTGCTATATCTATCAAAAAGAGAGATGAAAATTATCAATGCTCAAATATAGAGATATTATATAGAGATATTGATTTGAAAACACGATAGTGTCTTAGCGCTAAGACAAGCCCAATGTCTATTTATACATTATACGTAATATGTTAAATTGTACGTGTATTATAGTATGTGTCAGTAAACACATATTAAAAATTACTCATGCTGAGATATTCATACAGATATTCTCTAAGTCCATTTTTATGCAATATTAGAATTTTATAATATATAATGTGTATAATGATATATATAAAATTTAATTCTAACATATATAAAAGACATTCATGAATACGAATTACAATTACATTTTATGTATATTATAATATATGTGTACATGCGCAATGACACAAAATATTATTCTATTATTGCATATAGACATATTAGTACCATATAGACATATTAGTACCATAAATTAATGATATATGCAATATTAAAATTATATTTTGGGTACATTATTACGGATACGATGTGTAAGGTGCGTTATCAAAATCCAGACAAATTTCAATTTAAATTTTTCGCTATATTGTGTCTCTGTCAGAGGTTGTTGTCCGAGAAAATCTGATGCTTCTAGTAAACAGTTATATTCTCAAAATGGTCGCGATGTTGAAATCGAGTGCGGAGTTTCGAAGAGCCGAGATCATCGAAGGCCTTCGCGCTGAGCGTTCAGCAACGGAAATAATTCGGTTCTTTGGACATTCGAGATTAACCATTTATGACATTGTCTATGACAAAATATGACTTTAGAAGAGTCCAACGAAGATTCCAGTATGCCAGCGAAGAAGAGTCACTCGAAAGAACGCACCACGAGGACCCTTCCAGTCATTGAAAGGGCTCAAGCGCTGATTTCGATTAGGCAATCGTTGCAAAAATTAGCATCGATTTGTGTAAATGAGTCAACAATGCATCGAATTGCCGAGAAAGATACAAATTGTACATATTAAAGATACGACAGATGAGGCTGCTGGGACAAGTCGAATTACTCGTCTCGGTTCTCATTCTGTCCTCTTAACAGTCCAGATTTAAATTCCTTGGACTACTATGTATGGAGCGCAGTTGAAAGGGTCACAAACAAGTCTTGGCATCCCAATGTGACGTCATTAAAGACCGCTATTGAGGCAGCATTCGTCGGCAGCATAGACAGCGCTACATTATAGCGTGCGTGCGAACGTTTCAGACTAAGAATAGGCTGTCATTCAAGCTAATAGGGGATATATCGAATAAATTGTGCTCTTTAGGGATTCTCCAAGTACCATGTAAAAAGATTTTTTGTAATACTGAGTTTTTCATTAAAAACATTTTGTTTAAAGAAATTGGTTGATTTGTCCGGATTTTGGTGACGCATCCTGTATATGTTAAATTATAATACAGGGTGAGCCAGCTAGCATTTGGAATTTCAACTACTGGTTATTTTGAGTTTGAAAGACGTAATAACATTTATGACGTATCAGAAATTTAGTTTTTTGTTTGACATTTACGGTCGCTATACGCTTGAACAAAATTGGGAAATATTGAAAACTTACTTTCAAAGTGGTGAGTCTTCAACCCAAACTGTAAGAAATTTACGTGGAAAATTTGGTAGAAAAGAAATGCCTTCAACGCAGTTTGTGGATCAATTTGTGAAGCGAATTCGGCAAACTGGATCTTTATTGGATAAAGCAACTCGTTCACATGCTCGTCCAGTAAGGTCAACCGAAAAACACATTGCTGCTATTGCTCAGAGTGTACTTGAACATCATCAACTCGCCATCGTTTTCAAAATTTGAACATTTCACGCACTTCTTTGAGAAGAATTTTGAATAAAGACCTCGGTATGAAGCCGTACAAAGTTCAATTAGTGCAAGAATTGAAGCCGCATGATCATCCACTGCGTTTTCGATTCACTTATTATTTTCGATATTCAGTCCCCAATGGCTGAACAACGCTTGGTTGAAGATGAGCATTTTTACCGAAAAATCATCTTTTCTGACGAAGCTCATTTTCACCTCGATGACTATGTGAACAAGCAGAATTGTCGTATTTGGGGGTCAGAGAATCCGCATGTCATCATGGAGAAGTCGATGCATCCACAACGAGAGACTGTTTGGTATGGTTTTTGGTCCGGCGGCATCATTGGGCCATTTTTCTTCGAAAATGAGCAAGGAGCTGCCGTCACTGTCAATGGCGAGCGCTATCGCGCCATGCTAAACGAATTCTTGCTTCCCAAATTTGAAGAGGAGAACACAGACGACATTTGGTTTCAACAGGACGGCGCACAGCCTTGTCACACAGCCAACGCTACAATCGATCTTTTGTGCGCTGTCTTCGAAAATCGCATAATCAGCCGAAATGTCAATTGGCCGCCTCGCAGCTGCGATTTGACTCCACTGAACTATTTTTTATGGGGAATCGTCAAGGAGTTACGCCTAACCAACCAGAAACGATTCAAGAATTAAAACATAAAATCAAAGTTGCCATCGATGAAATATGCGCCCATACAGTAGAAAATGTACTGAAAAATTGGGTTGAAAGAATGGGGTATTGTGCAGCCAGCCGAGGAAGTCATTTGAATGAAATTGTATTTCTTGTTTAATGGCAATGTACTACCTTTTCAATAAAGCCATAAACTTTGAAAAATATTCATGCGTTTTTTTTAGAGCCAAATTAAATTCCAAATTTTAAATGGTCCACCTTGTACATATAAAATATAATTATAATTATAATTTATATTCACTAATAATGTGTTTTATATTTGTTACAACAATGTTAGAATTATAAATATTATATTTGTGCGATATGAATACACACACATTATACAATGTACGTACATAAAATTCTAATATTGCGTATAAATAGATAATATTTGCATGATTATCTCAACATGAGTAACATCATAATGCACATAAAATATAATTCTAATATTAACTAATCTCTGTCTATATCTGCATGAAAAGTTAAGTATGAGTAAGTTCTATCTCTTTTCATTATGAGCCTTCCACAAGCTATTAATCATAAATCATAATAAAGAAGTCAGAAGCTAAAAATTGATCAATCATAGTCGTCAATTTTTAGCGTCTAACTTCTGATTTATGACTAATGACTTATTATTGTAAAAGGCCCATTAAACATAATAAAAAGAGATGGAATAGCTATATAACTGTACAACATATTTATGTATTGATAATATGTTACATCCTAAATTAAAATGGCATTAATTAAAAATTGCCAAATATTGGTCTTGAATAATTTTTTATCAACTTTTTAGTATTGTATTTTCTTATCAACATGAAAAAATATGGTATTAAAAAATTCTGAAAAAGTTCTTAGAACTTTATGAGAAGAAAATAAATGATTTTTGTCTCTTGCAGTTTTCT
>NW_012130769.1:0-3976 GCF_000143395.1 Atta cephalotes | reverse complement strand
TAATCTTCTTTAAAAAATAGAGCGACACCTGTTTGTGGCACCTTGCCACTGACACCTGTGACATTTGACTGTATACAGGACAGTTTCCGATATCTACAGATCAGTAAGTCGGGTTGCCTATCTGCCGGCAGAGGCACGCTTTACTGATAATGAGGAAGATTACTAAAATGTAAAGTTTGATTTCTCTTGTGTCATTCCTCGCCGGACTTGTGATCTAATTTTATTCCGCTTTATCAGTAAAGCATGCCCCTACCCATAGGCAGATAGGTAATCCGACTTACTGATCTATAGATATAGGAAGCATCCTGTACAACGGTCGTTATATTTATCTGAAACCAAAAATTCAAAGGTTGTCTTCAATTTTATATAATTACTTTCTGGATATATTAAAAATTAGAAAAAAAATTAAAAAATCGATCGGTGATGAAGGCCGCCGATTTGGAGTGGAATACCCCATATATACACAATATTTTATCTATATCAGTATTATTCATTAAAATATTTTTATTGCAGTAAAAAGATAGACAAATAATATGAAAAAGCAAAACATGCAAGCATTTATGGTGATATGGTATGTAAATGCCTAAAAAATATGATACAATTTGTATTTTTATTTTAAGATAAATCTAAAACGAATAATTTCAAATTTGCAATGTTAATTTTTTAAAAAATATTTTTAGAATCATATACATATATTATATATAAATATGTATATTGTTGCACTCGCGCAAAAAGAGGCGCACTCGCAAAAGTCTCGCGGACTCCTCTCGTACGAGGATTTGTAGGATTTGAGGTATTGCTTACAGCAATAATTATTTCACAGCTTAGAGAACGAGTTCTTTATCGATGTTAAAGAATAGAACATAAAACACGAATCATTAGGAAGAAGATCCTCTTCTGTCCTCACGATTCATGACAGACGGCCCGGTACTCGATTCGGAGGAAATTAGCGCGCGGCGTAATAATGTGTATATGATTATAAAATAACAAATTGATTTTGGTAAATATATAAATATCCTAACAATATAATATATAAATATCCTAACATTATAATGTATTTATTGTATATGTATAATAAGTATACAATAATATTATATATACAAGATGTAACAGAGCAATTACGTATTAGGCTAATTTCTTTAAAAATATGTATTTTCTTGGAAAATTCAGACAAAGGTTTTTCGAGGGGAACATAATGGTATCATTGGTTAGACTCTACTGTTAGGCGTTGTTAAAATCAAGGCAAGGTCAGGGGGATTCAATTTTTTAAATGGAATTCTCCATTTTTTACATATTCTTGAAGTTTACTTCAAGATCTTTTGAAAACAATATAATAAAACTCTTTTTATTAACTATTTTTCACGTTATAGCTCGAAAATTAGTACTGCTGGCATTAGCATTACGCGAAGTATTCGACAGATACCCAAAACTTCTTGAATGATGTTCAGGATTTTGAATGATGTTCTGGATTACATTTGTTAAAATAAAACCATTGAAGATATTGTAATTGTAATTATACATTTTATTTTCATTTTTACGTAAAAATAAATTTTTAGTTTTTGTAAAATAAAAAATAAGAGGAATAATTTCTAGCGGCCTTTGACAAATTTTATTCTGAACAATATTCAAGAGGTTTTAGCCGATCGGATACTTTGCGTAATGCTAATGCCGGCGGTAACTTTCGAGCTATATGTCTAACAATACAGGTGGATGATATCACAAGAGGTGATCATTAGGCGAGGAGGATGACATAAGTTTTCTTTCTTAAAAATTATCTTTGCAAGGATGTTCAAGGGATTTCGTATTATTCTTTTTTCAAAAATGAAATTCACCTGTAGTTCAAAATTCTTCTGTCTCTTCTATCAGAACATTGTTCTTTAGGGAAGGGTATAAATACATTTTCAGATAATATATAACTTTCATTGCCTACGAATGGAAAATTTTTATCAGTGCCTGGACTTAGAGGACTTGGTTGAGGAATTTTCAGTTCATTTTTTTCTAGGAGATTCTTAAATGTGCTTTTGTTTCATATTCCTTTATCAGACACTCTTCGATTTGTACATCAATATAAATCTCAGATGAGCGTTAACGAGAACAAGTAAGATAACACTAAATATGTGTCTTTATAATTATAATATAAAGATCTAGATTTCAAGGATCAATGCGACAATGTTTGCTATCTATGGCGTCAAGGCAATATGGAAAATTCCATCTATCTTCAAAATCGTAAGCCATACTTTCCATTCCTCTTCAGAATTAGGAATTTTTAGATATAAAGATTCAAGAATAATTCTCAGAGCACGACATATATCTTTTATTATATTGAAAATAGTACTTTGCCCTAACCTAAAATTCATTCAGATAGAAACTCCTGAATTTCATCTATATAATAAACAAAAATTTTAAATCTTTTAACTTATAAAATATTATAAGATACATATCTAAAAAATCTTACCTGTTGCCAAGTGCCGCAATGTGACAATCTCTCTGAAGATGAAATGCTTTCTCTAAGAATTAAAGATATTAGCTTAATAACAAGATTTTCAAACATCTTTATACTCATTTGAAGGCATCTATACAAAGAGAAAAATAAGAACTAAAATAGCAAACAAGGTGATATTTTCACAAAAAAAATAAAAAATTCATAGAAAATAATTTCTAAAAACTATGTTTAGTCTATTTCCTTCCGAATTATTTGGATTCTCCAATTGCAACTCTAAAAAAAGATTATGATTGCAACCTTTTTCTTTCCTTCTTTCTATCCATGATTTTACGCATATTTTTCTGCCAAGAAGAGTTTCATAATATTCACAAATAATTATGAACGTTAAAAGCGCACATATCTTTTTTCTTTTTTTAATCTTTGTTTTTAATCTTTGCAAAATTGTGTTCATTATATTGAAATTCCAGAAAAGACATTGAAACTGAATGCGCTGAATGTGAGCAGCAATCACATGATTGAAATACAGCCAATCGCAGTCGCAGCCGCGAGTGGTTAGTGTGATACGGCCATGATACGATACCGCGAAAAAAGAATGATTAATTGCACACACAGAGATAATTTTATTTTAGACATTTAATTTTTCATGTAAAGCATTATATACAATATCATCTACAGCATATACTATAAATTCGCATTCAATATATGAATTTTTATCGTAAATCCTACGCAAAGTATTTACAGCATCACTTTTGTTATTTATACAGTTTTGACGTAAATGAGTCACAAAATATTTTAATTTATCGCTTAGTATATAATATTAGTATATTGATACAAATATATGTACGAAATATATGTACTCGACACATTGTTCGAGTTTAAACCTAAAAAGTATAGTCAACGGTTTCATATATAAATACTTTTCACATAAAGATAATTTTACATTGTCAACATCACATTTTATGTATTTTAACAAGTTCAATAACAAGATCCAGTATCATTATCTTCGATGGCATAGATGATAGATGACAATACAAATCGCTGTATATCTGCCCATTTTTCGATGAACGACATCTAGCATGCGATGGGATGATACCTCGGATATCACCAATCACAATTTTTATATGAAGGATTGACCCCACGACGATACCAATTCAAAAATTTGTAAGTCGTAGATTAACGCCAATAATCAAAATGATATGAGAAGACGCAGTGTAATGGAGAAGAACAAAAGAATAAGCAATATGTAGAGAAAAAAATTTTCACAAACAAATATAATTGAAATACTTATTTGCTCGACTCATGTTGAACGTATGAATCCATAGCGTTGGAGATCACTGCAAAACGAATCTGTCTGAGCGACTGATGCAGTATCGGTCCAATTTCTATTTAAATCTTATCCCCAACAATTTTTTGTAACAAAAGATATTTAGAGACATCCGGCGATGACATTAATGTAATCTGACAATCTCACAAATTGCAGTGTCAGCAAATTTGCAAATTTCAATATGACCTTGTCAGCGTAATATAAAAAAA
>NW_012130768.1:0-3974 GCF_000143395.1 Atta cephalotes | reverse complement strand
GTGTCGTGTCGTGTGTGTGTGTGTGTGTGTGTGTGTGTGTGTGTGTGTGTGTGTGTGTGTGTGTGTGTGTGTGTGTGTGTGTGTGTGTGTGTGTGTGTGTGTGTGTGTGTGTGTGTGTGTGTATTTATATAAAGATATATATATTGTTTAAGTATATGTACAATATATGTATGTTCAGAGTAAAAGTTGTATGGCCTAAAAGGGACAATAATGGTAAAAATAGCTATTAAAAAGTGAATCTTTTAGAATCATATTATAAAAGTTATTGCCATTTTTTAAATATAAAATTATGTGATTTTTTACATAATGTGTTCTTTTAGATATTCTACATATAAAAGTATAATATTAAAGTAGAGTTATTAAAAAGATCAGTTTATGGAAAATTTTCTGCTGTATTCTAGTACATTTTGACATTAAGTATAAAATAATTCGTAAGTTATTTGTTTTTTGCAACTTACCTTTATATTTTTGTTCACAGAATAATGAAAATAATGCATTAATTGGCGTAAAGAAAACAGTTGTTTTAAAAAGAAATGTATATGTAGTTGTATATTGTAACTTACATACCTTATTTGATATGCGACTATATGTTTTCTTTACATCAATGAATTCATTTTTCTGCATAAAAGCATTAAAACAAGTTGCAAAAAAATCAATAGTTTATAACATCTTTTCTACTTTATGTCAAAACGTATCAGAATAAAATATAAAATATCTCATAGAATATAAAATATCTTGTATTGATTTTTCAATAACACTACTTGAATACTTTTATACTGAATAATCAGAAGAACATATTATGTAAATAATATTGTATACAATAATATAATTCCATTTTGAAAAATGGCAACAATCTTCGTATAATTTTGAAAAATCAATTTAAAAAATGATTTTACCATTAATCCCTTTTTAGAATATTATTGTTTCTATTAAAATAGGACATCCTTTATGGCTATATATAGATATTGTTTCCTTACTTCAAAAGTAATACAGGCTCAAAAAATTAAATTTCTCAGAAAAAGAGAAAAACTATTTTTTAACATGACAGAAAATTATTGATATCAATTATTTAATCAATATCCAAGTGTTCATTTTCGTTTCATAATTCTTAAAAAAAAAACCATTTTTCTAATCTTATGATGATTTTTTAAATGATTCTTTTTTTAGTTTGACACAATTTTAATGATTTCTTATAAATTAAGTTAGTCCTCACAGTAAGTACCTATATATATTTACTGAAATAATATTTTAACCGTGACAGATATAAAATTAACTAATTATACAATTAATTTTTATAATATTGGGTTGTCCGGAAAGTTCGTGCCGCAAAGATTTAAATTTAATAAATGAAATTAAAAATTTAAATCTTCTGCGTTTCAATTTTCCTTCAAAATCAGCACGAACTTTCCGGACAATCCAATAAATTTATGATTTATTTCTCTCAAATCATGTAATGATTTAGTTTTTGTTCAATCATATCATTGAAAAAGTCATTAACTTAATAATTATTAATCAATTGAATGAATAATTGGTAGATAATAAATTAATTAGTGGGTCAAATTATTAATTTAGCAAAGCAAAATGTAGGTATATAATTAAAGCGAAGAGTAGGTATATATGATAAAAATTCGATCGCAGATAATATAATGAAAGCGCCAGTTAATTTATATATAAAAATCGAATGAGAAAGCAAAATAAAGAGTCCGCTGTCATATTTTCTATTTTTACTATTTTCGTTGTATAAATTAAAATTCTATATGGATATATTTATAATAGGACATGAATAATCATCATAACTAATTATTATTAATGACTTTTTGTTTAAGTTTATTCCAATATTTCAAGATTTTGGAGGAATAAAAAGTAAATTCTATAGAAGACAAGGACTGCGTGACATTTATTTCCATCTGCTCGTACAAAACTGTCGAAACTATCGCATCTTACATTAAATTGAACAAAAGATTATATATCCTAAAATAAAATAAAGATCATAAGAATAATAATTAAATAATGTTTTCGCGAATCGTGCGCGCGCGCGAGATTCCGCGCTTAAGTATCATTTAATTATTAACACTGTATTAAATTTAAATTATGTTCATTTATATAGTCCTTTGAAAGAATTTTCAGGCTGCCTCATCTGTATATTGCATCTCTCTTTTCCATTTTTCAATTACTTTTACTCGAAAATTTATGTATCTGTACAATTTCGAAATGTCACAAATATGTTAAAATTTTAAATTATGATAAAAAGAGATTTCCAATCCAATTTTTAATATTTTCAAGTAAAATATAATAAAGAAATATAATTAATAAAATAAAATAAAATTCATCGTGTCTTTGTGTAAAAAAATATAACAGCTATATTATTTTCAATCCATTAAAGTTAAGTTGTGTGGATTATGTGTCGTTTGTGAAATGGAAATTAAAGTCAATTAGCGTCAATCCGTCATTTATTCATCGGACAATGTTCTCATCGTTAGGAACGCAAAATTATTCATATAGAGTTTTGCATTAGCATTTGCATTGTTCTTTCACGCTATACATAGCGACGCATCGCAGCAGGTATCGCCGAATTTTCGCTCTCGCTTAATCCTACAAATTTCAACAGTCCCGTCCCGCTTTCGTCGTGACAGCCGCATTTACACTCCCGTATTAACGTATTTTTTTCTATACATAAGGATATCTTTAAACGCATTGTACAGTGTCGTAATCTTTATTCTACATTTTGAGCATACGCGCGACTGGCTTGTCTCCTCCGTCGATTATCATTATTATTATTATTATTATTATTATTATTATTATTATTATTATTATTATTATTATTATTATTATTATTAATTTACTTACATGACATCTCGTCTTGCACACGTCACTTATACAACAGCGGTAACATTACGTATCTATCGTATGTAAAACGGCTTACGGATCGATCAATCGATGGTCAATCCGTATGGCAATGTATGCGAGCGCATATTTTTTCTTTATTTCTTTTCTAGTAACGCGTGTGCGTAACATTGACAATAATCGATCTGGTCACGCTTTGCGTCATTTTTCGCGTTACAACTCATGTCGATCTCGAAAAAAGTTCCGGCGCTTTCTGTGTTGGTCTTTTCTCGTTTTTTTTTTCTTATTTTTTTCTCTCTTTTGGTTTCTCGTTAGAGCGGAAGCGAACGGGGGGTGCGGATTATGGGAAAGGAAGGGAACCACCCTCGGCTTTTATTCCTGAAGAATAAAATACGAGCAGTCGGTGCGTGAGGTCAAGCCGTACCATTTATTTGAGAATTAGTGCAGAATTCGGGAGAGAAACGATGACAATCGATATTCTTGTAGCCTCTTCCAGTCACCGTTACCTTTTCCTTTCTTTCTTGTCTTTTCTTTTTTCGTGTGTGTTTCTTTTGATTCGCACGCCGCAATGTATTGCGTTTATAAATCATTCTTGGCACGCGTGTGTATACAATGGTGTCCTATGTACATGTGAGTATAATAACTATATATAAACGAGAGCGCGGGGCGTGTATCGTGTGGCTAGCAGCTTTGACAAACAATCCTCGACAAATCATTAGAGATTATACATACTACATCCGACAATCCGGAAAACAAGAAAGGATCCAATGTGACACTTTTCGTGGTGAAAAAATCATATACGTATATATACGTGTATATGCATGCCGAAAGCAACACGCGAGTTCATGTTTACAGAAAGTAGGAACAGAGATGAAATGTTCTGGGGACAGACTACCAGTTGCCCGTGTAACCTAGTTCAATTCCTTTGTATTTAGTTCATTAATGAATTAGTTAATATTACAATTTATTAACAGTTCGTACTATCCATTAGTTTAACGTTCAATTTCAATTTATATAGCATTTTTTTTTCTTTCACCTTCAGCAAATTCTCTTGCGTTCTCGTATGTTACAATATTGTTTCCGTTATTTATATATATGTATATATATATATAATATATAAATAATATATA
>NW_012130767.1:0-3973 GCF_000143395.1 Atta cephalotes | reverse complement strand
TATTAATAAGTTAATAATATCTCTTTTTCTTACACTCACTTTTTCAGGAAATTTGGGCATAGCTAGGCTTAATATGACGCATTACGAGGATGCTATCGGTTATTTCGAACAACAGTTAGCAACTTTAGAACCACTAACTACCGGCACCGCTTTACTTGACAAAGCTCGAGCTCTCGGAAATTTGGGGGACTGTTATGAAGCTTTGGGTGATCTGGAAGAAGCTATCAAATGTCATGAACAACAACTGACAGCCGCTACGAAGTTGAAAAGCATCAGAGATCAGGAGAGGGCATACAGAGGATTGGGAAGAGCTCGCGAGGCTACCGGGAACTTACAGGAAGCCTTGGTATGTTTTGAGAAGAGATTAGTAGCCGCTCATGAAGTGGACAGTCCTGAGGCGAGAGGTGCCGCTTACGGTGATCTAGGTAAACTGATGTAATAAAATTTAGATTAATTTTATTAAATTCTTAAAGAAGAAAGAGATTATAATAAATTTTTAGATATATTTTTACAAAAACCACGCAAATTTTTTCGATCGCCTAATATTAACATTACATATGTAATTGCTGTTAATTTATAGGCAGAGTACATGCTGCGTTAGGAAATCATGAGCAAGCTGTTAGTTGTCTGTCGCACCAATTGGCCCTCGCTCGTGGACTCGGCGACAAAGCGGCCGAGGCCGAAGCTGCCAGCGGTTTGGGAGCAGTACATCTTCTAATGGACGATCCGAATTCCGCGTTACGCCATCATCAGTTGGAGCTGTCGATCGCTGAAGGTTTAGACGCGGCTGGCTTACAAGCTCGCGCTTGTGCCAATTTAGGAGTGACTCAGGAGACATTGGGACAATACGAGGAAGCTATAAGGTTGCAGGAACAGTCGTTGAGCCTTGCGGCCGCAGCAGGCGATCAACCCGCTCGAGCAGCAGCTTTCGCGAGTTTGGGTCGACTTCATCATTTGTGTGGAGACCTGCCACGTGCTCTAAGTTATCTACAATCTGGTTTGTCTTTGTCTGAAGGCTTAGGCAGAAGAGAAGAAGCTGCCAGACTGAGACACAGACTTGGTCTTGTTCACTGGGAGACCGGAGAAGCGATCATCTCTGTGGAACACTTGGAGAAGGCCGCAAATCTCTTAGAATCGTTAGATGGAACTTCTGTGTCTCTTTCTTGCGGTCAACCTAATCGAGCAGAGTTATTATCAGAAACATACAGAATGTTGCAAAAGGTACTAATCAATCTAAACCGAGCAGAGGAGGCTTTGAATTGGGCGGAAAGATCCAGACGATCTAAAAGTAATTCTTTGGATGATGCAGCTCATTACTCTGAGATCATTGATCGACAACGTGGAGTTATCCTGTATTATAGGTATAATCTTTTTTTCAAATATTATAGTTTGAAATAAGATATAATTTATTTAATTTACTATAATAATTTATATGTTTACTCTTAAAAAATTAAAATAACTGAACAAAATAATTTCAGCGAGGTGGGATGTGAATTGCATGCGTGGTGCTTAGCGCCAGGACGTGGACTATTACGATTCCACTCCGCAACATTGGACGATGGGGTAGGTTTAGAAAAGAGAGTTCTTCAAGCACGCGAAGCGCTCCTGGATGAAAGCAACGAGCTTATCGAAGAATCCACTAAAATCCCGTCAAGAGGTCATCACTTGAATGCTAGTTCCTATAGTTTGAGTAGTCTCTTCAGTGTCGGCTCTGTGAGCTCTCGCGCTGGAAGCGCTCGTTGGGGACGAGGTGCGAAAGGACCTACATGGCAAGCACCAATGCCGATACAAGTACTCTACGATCTTCTTCTTGCCCCGTTTGAAGATCTATTACCGCCACCACGAAAGGAGCTGATTATGGTGGTAGAGAAATCTCTTTACTTGGCACCGTTCCCGGCTTTGCAATCCAATCCAGGCGAGGATTATCTGTGTGAAAGATTCTCATTATTAGTGGTACCATCCCTTGCGGCGCTTAGAAAGAGATCGAAGACACCTGTGCTAGAAGGCGGTGCTACTGTAGCTGCGCTGGTCGCCGGAAACCCTATTCTACCAGAGGACGTTCGAGAGGAGTACGGATGGGCTGAAAGCACCACTTCTACCGAGACCGAGTCAGAAATAGTCGCTGAATTATTAGAAGCTCGTGCAATGACTGGTTAGTTCAGCTACAGTTCTAAAAAACTTTTCCTAATTGTATCACAACTTCGAAAGTTATTTGTGAAAGTTTGTTACTTAAAATTTTCTCTCTTTATTCATAATAGGATTGGAAGCTACCAGATCAGCGGTTCTGCGATCTCTACCAGACGCGGAGTGTGTTCATCTAACAGTGCCGGTCTTCTGGAATACCGGCAGTCTTGCGTTCTCGCCTGATCAATGCGAGGAGCCATCTGAAAGGCCGGAGTACCTGATAAATCAGACAGATTTACTCAGATTAAAGATGTCCGCCCGTCTGGTGGTCGTATCCAGTGGTCAGAGTTGGAGCAACGTAGATTGCACGAATGCCACATCGGATGGTATACAGAATATCGCCAAGACTTTATTAAGCGCAGGCGCACAATGTGTGCTCATAGGGATGTGGGCAGTACCACCAACTGCCGGTAGTATCTTATTACGAGCGTTCTACAGCGCAATGTTGCAAGGCGCGAGGGCGTCGCGTGCATTAGCCGAGGCGATGCAAACTGTTCAGCATACCAGACATTTTGCTCATCCTGCTAACTGGGCTGGTTGGCTGCTTATCGGTGGAGACACAAGATTATCCAACAAGGTACATTTGATAGAAATTATATGCTATTTGAGTAATTACAAAATGCAAAACAAATCGATTGATTAAAGCTTAGATACGTCCTAAATAAATCTAATCTTATTTAAATTTTACAGCTTTAATTATAATATTTCATTATTTTCTTCTCTTGTTTCGACAGGTCGCGCTAATGGGTCAAGCACTAGCGGAATTATTGCGTGGTGGTCCCGAGCAGAGTAGGGACGCGCTGCGAGTGACGCTTCATCTGGTAGAAAAGTCATTACAAAGAATTCATCGCGGTCAGAAGAACGCTATGTATACGACTCAGCGCAGTATCGAGAACAAGGTGGGCGCGGCCACCGGATGGCGAGAGCTTCTAATGTCCGTGGGATTCAGATTCGAGCCGGCCGGCAATGGTATACCATCCTCCGTATTCTTTCCCCAAAGCGATCCTGAAGAAAGACTGACGAGATGCAGCGCTAGCTTGCAAGCTCTACTAGGATTAGGTCAATCGTCATTGCATGCTTTGGCGAGACTCTTACAAGTATGACTTATTTTAATTAATGTTTAATCAAATACATATAAGGTTCTCATTTTCGATTATGTAAAAATCGATTATGTAAAAAATATTTCAGGCGCCAGAAGCCGCAGAGGACGTCATCGCTGCTATGAGAAGAGCCAGTTGTGCCACAGAAGGACAAGAAGTTATATTGCCTGTACATGTTTGGAGAGCATCAGGATCACACGAACTGTTCGCTAGTTTAGGTTTCGACTTGATGGAAGTCGGACAATCAGAAGTGATATTGAGAACAGGCAAACAAGCCTCACGTAGAGCTGTTCAATTTGCTCTTCAAGCTCTTCTTGCATTATTTGGTAAATTAAAATTGATATTGATATACATATTATATTAGATGAGCGTAATAAATGTAAATTAATTGTATTATTTGTATGTGTGTATTATCAATTGCAGATACACAAGAAGCACCAAAAAGTCTTAGCTTAGATTCAGGTAGTTCCATGGAGAGTTTAGCTTCTGTGACCCATACTGAGAAAAATCTTGTAGAACGACCGCGATTGGGAGGAGCATTTGCAAGTTACGTGCGACATCGTGGTGAACCAGATGGAAAGACCATGGAACCACCAAACGTTTTGATACCAGCTTCACGACAGCCATGTCAAAACGGTGGAGGTATATATATATATATATATATATATATATATATAATAATATATAAT
>NW_012130766.1:0-3981 GCF_000143395.1 Atta cephalotes | reverse complement strand
TATATATATATATATATATATATATATATATGTATGTATGTATGTACACGCACCGGCAGGAATGATATCTTCTGACGTTCGACGCGCGGCGTCGACACACTCGTACCGAAGCACATATGTGTTACTGGAACACAGAGAAGGCGCAGAGCACGAAGAGAGAAAGCTAGTAAGGGGCACTCCGATATTCTTAGCGCAAGGCGCACATTAAAGAGAGAACATAATTGAACGTGATGCCGACTCGCGATGTTTTTTCGCTGTCTCACACATTTATTACTAGTACGAGATGCACCAGTGTCTCTCGCTCGTCAATATTCATAATAATATTATACTTTTATTATGCACAAAGTGTTAGAATTGTGTATAAAAATTTTTAATACTGTAAAAAATTTTGTGCATAATTACAACATTACGTAATTTTATGTAATTTTGAGCTATTACTCATTGTAATAGCTTTGCATGCATTTCTAAATTTGCAGTGTGCAAATTAATATTTTGTATCGCAAGATTGCAAAAATAAATTAAAATTAAAATTTACATTTAAATTTACAGTTAAATATAAATTTAAATATAAATTTAGTTAAATATAAGAACATATAACAAAATAAAAAAATATAATATAATGTAATGTCACGCGCTAAACTCCAGGGGACATCCTTCCTGCCAGTGCGTATAAATATGCTTATATATCATATTTGTTGTCATTTGAATTGCGCACTAAATTGATTTTCCGGACTAATAAACGCAATTAAACTATTATAATAATATCACAAATTAAATCAAATTAACAAGTAATTTTTAATAATTCGATGCTCAATCAGGCATCATATTAGAAAAATGTTAATGTGCTGAAAAATTGTAAATAAATTTATTGCGAAAAATATTATCCAGTTGAACTCAGATCTCTTGTATTCTGTCCTAAGCCTTTAGATTACCAAGGCAATTTTTAATTTCATAGGCGTAAAGGATGCGCGCTGTACAATATTTTTCATGACATATATAATATTATCCCTTCATAATAATATAAAAAAGATGTTTTTAATGTTTTTAAATTAAATTTCGAAAATATACTTGATAGAAAACGCTATCGCGTCTCTTGATAATATCATTTTTTACTATATTTAATCTATCTTAACAATATTCTCACCACTTCCCGGAAAAACAATTATTATTTCTTGTTTTCTGAAAACCCACACAATGATTTTCCAAAGTTTTCTTTCAATTCAGATTTATCTTGGGAGTCAAAATCGATACTTTTTTTTTAACATTCTTCTTTAACCATTGAAATGTTTGAAAAAATCTACAAATTAATTTATCATACAACATTTAAACTCAGTAATTAAAGTCAATAATTAAAGAAAAACTTATGATATATAACTTTGTATAATGGCTGTCTATATAAAAAGTAAATAGTTGTTTATTATTATTATTTATAATTACAGAAAATATTCTGGTATCATTAAGACTAGCATTTCCAGAAAATCAGCAAAGAAATACATTAAATCAAGAAACCACTGTAGTGATTTTGTTACTCGTAGCGACAAGTATGGCGACATCTTGCACTCTTTTGAGGACTATGGGAGTTTTCTCTTCTTGAAATAAGGGTACAAACTATTGATTGCAACAACATTCAACTTTGACGCTTTCAATAAAAATGCTCAAAATCTGCAACATTTTGAAACCATCATTTCTTCTTCAAGCGATCGGGCTTAAATATGGTTTTTATATTTTATATGAAATGAAAGATTACCCACACTTTCCATACTTGTTGCTATGAGTAATAAAATCACTACAGTGGCTCTTAGTCTACATTGTATACTATTAGCGAATTAAAACGATAATGATGATTTTTAGTTAAAGCTTGTTTGGGCATATGCATGGCCGAAAGAATCGCCGATTATTGTGATGCCGTGCTGGTAATAGACACCCTATGCAAGCCTGGCTACAAGTGCTGCGTATCCAGAGATGCCTTCGGGGAATCTCCACCACCTGAGCTCCTGGTAATCGACCGCCTGAACTCTACTCGTTTCGATGAAAAGAACAGCGCAAGTGACAGTAAGGCTTCATCCTTGTTGACAACAGTGAGACCAAACACATCATTATCGACGAGCATTTCTGCAATTGCCACTGCGACGACAATGACGACGATGATAACAACGTTAACTGCTACTAGACAGCCATCGACAGCAGCAACAACAACAACAACAACAACAAGACCTAAGCCAGTATCATTCAAGCCATGCAAAGGAAGATGCATGAGTGGTCTATCTGCTCTTTTCTGCGAGAATGTCGACGCATATGCGGATTGTCCTCCCGATGATTCTGTGTTGACGGTTTGCTGTATCAGTGAACCGCAAAAAGCGGTAATGAGATTTAACATTTGAGTACCTTAACGAAAGCTATACTGTCTTTCATAAATGCATTAATTTAACGTATTCATGAATGCGTTTCGGAGAAAAAACGAAAAGATTATCTTGAAGCTTAGAAGATCATTAAGCGATATTATAATTTGGTATTATAATTTTAATAAGATTACTTTCTAAATTTCGTAGAGTGAAATCTCATTCGAAAAGACTGAAAATTAACTCTTGAAAAAAGAGCAAAAATATGGCCACTTTTGATGAAATTTAGAGAGTAGCCTAAAGTTGTTCACAGCAGTAAGTATATCATTTCTTTTGGAAGGAAACGGCAACGACAATTCAGCCATCCACGAAAGCTCCTCAACTAAAGCTACCAACGTGCCCTGGTTTTTGCCTATTAACCCTTATGGCAGCCTTTTGTGAGCGACCGAATGTAATTATAACGAAAACGTCAACTTGTCAATCCAGTTATATCTGCTGCGATAATACAAAAAGCTCGTCGCAGGTAATTAACTTACGATTCACAGTTTGTCCGAGTTGATCAATTTGTAAATATAGAAAAAATTCTACGCGAAAATAATGTACAATAATATGCAAACAAGAAATTGCAGTTTATTCATTTATAATTTTTTTTTAGTAATCTTTGTAATTTTCTTGCGAGACGTTTCAGACTTCGAGACCAAGACCTACTCCACGACCGCCGACAACGATATCATTACCACCGGATCCACGTCCGGATTGTCCCGGTTCCTGCATTGTATCTTACTTATCATTTACCTGTTTCAGTAAGTACGCGCGAAGAATGCGCGCCTCACATGAATAGTGTCTTATGTTTATTCATACATGCGTAGGAAATGCTGAGCTGACGAATTTATTCAAGTGCAAAAAACAGGGACATCAGTGCTGTGCACCGAAATCTCTGATAAAAGAATTCCACGATGAAAATTCTACGGAGTCGATTCTAACCAACAGGAACGACATATTTCACGTTACTTCGCGACCTTATACTACCCCACTCACCACGTTGTGTAAGTATCTAGGAATTGAAAAATCTCTCATTACTTTGTGAAATCATAAAATTACTAAAAATTGCGAAAATTGTCGATTAAATTTAAATTACAGAATGATTCAAATTCAAGTTAAAAATCGATTTAAATTCAAGATACAGGTTGATTCAAGCTAAGTTAAAGTCGATTAATTCAAATGTAAGCTAAAAACAAATTGAAATTCAATCCAAAGCTAGCTAAATCAAGTATTAGGTGTACAACTTTGCTTCCGCCGTTTTCCTATAGATGGCTTTAGTGGTAATTGGTGGTCGAAATAAATAGATCATAGACATCATACAATAAACTTGGGCATCTGTCAACATAACCTCATAGAAACATTAGTCGATTTGTGTCTGCATCATAAAGTTATTCTCGATTGAAAATGTCAGTTTACGAGTCAAATTCTCGTCATTTGCGGATTTTTTAATTTTTTGCTTCAATATGAAGAAATCTGCGGCTGAGGCTCATCGAATGCTCTCAAATACTTATAGTGAGACCGCTATTAGTGAAAGAACGTGTCGTGAGTGGTTTCAACGCTTCAAGAACGGTGATTTTGATGTCCAAGGTCATGCTCTGTA
>NW_012130765.1:0-3978 GCF_000143395.1 Atta cephalotes | reverse complement strand
GTGTGTATATATATATATATATATATATATATATATATATATATACATATATATATATACTGAGAAAAATGTTTTGAATGAATCAACAAAAAAGCCCAATAAGCATTTTGATGAGATGACATGCAGAACAGAATTTCTAGTTATGATAGAAATTCAATTTGGCCTCATCAAAATGCCATTCTTGTTGAACCTTTTTGTTGGTTTAATTAGAATTTCTCAGTGGAAATATTGTGTAACTAAAAAATTACATGCGGAAGACTGTCATGATGTTATAAACATACATTATATAATTACCCATGGTTCATTTTCATAAACACTAGTTAAAATTATAGTTTAACATTCTTGGAGAGAAAAAAGAAACCTTAATTAATTTTAATTTAATTTTTTTTTTTTTTACAAAAATAGTACTGTATGGTAAATTTATCTTGAGAATAATTCGACATTATTTATACATGGCGAACCTTACTACGCATGGTTAATCATGAATATTGTATGGGGTTAGAAAATCACTGGGAAAATTTTTGAGATAGGAAAAACTTACTATGCTTTTTCAGAACGAAAAATGACTACGATAAACGTAATTTACGTATCGCATTGTATATGCGGTTACATTACGCAATTGCGATGCAAGAAACGCCAAAGCGTCGCCAATAGTTACGTCGATATTACGGAACGATTAAGGATCTGGCAACCCTAACCCGAGTTAGGGCGAACGAAAGCCGGAGCTCCGCGGTCGCAAATCACAGATTCGCATCGCTCGGTTTCCCGATAGGTCACCACACTACCACCACCCACAATTCAATCACATAAATATCGAGCGCGCGCGCTGCCAGCCTTGAGATTCCATTCAATAACGAGTGGCCGTACGAACGAGACTCGGCGACGCACGACAGTCTGGAAATGTGAAACTTATATCAAAAAATTCATTATATTTCAGCTGGACATGAAATATTTTCAGAAGCTTGAAAATATACCGAGAAAATAATATTTAAATATCTTCGTAATTAGATAAACAATAAATCTGTTTGTATTGTCATACATAAAAATTATTTTATAATATTATATGTAATACTTTTTGAATTATTTATTTCTATATTCGATGGCATTCATTATACAAGATATTTTTGAAAAATATAATAATTAAAAGATAGAAGCGCGGAAATCCACACCTTAAAATATTTCTAAAAATTTAAAATACAGAAAATCTTTAATATCTAATCATGAATAAAGCTTATGGGAATAAATTATAATAGAAATGAAATCTGTGTCTATATATAATAAGTATTCTATTTTGCAATATGAAATATATAATAAATGAAAAAGCAGGAAGTGAATAGGACGATGCTTTAAATCTTTGTTCCCACGTATTAGCATAATAATTGCGAAACTGCTTTCTGTCTGATTTAAGCTGATTCGCAAGAGTACGCTGCACGTACTTATACGAGAAAAGAAAGCTCCGATTTCACGAGAAGCCGATCGTAGCATCTCGAAAACGGATATGTCCACGGTTTTTCGGCTGTTTTTGGGCTACCGGGTGGAAAAGAAGGTTACGACACGGAATTCGCCAGCTAACCCACTTGCCGACCCACTCCCAACCGGAGATGCAACTGACATTGCAGTCGCCCTGCAGACTCACAACAGGACCGTAGAACGGGAGAGAATTTGCAGCGAAAAGAAATTTACAGGGAAATAAAATTAATGTTAGAAATTATGTGGATGTGTATTTAATTAAATACAAAAATAACCATTTGTATGATGTCCGAATTAGAGTGGAAAAAAGGATTTTAACTCATGTAAAATGAATTTTACGGCGAAAGAATAATCAATCCACACATACATTATGCATAAAAATAAATGGAAAATTTGTGTGAAAATTTGTGTGAAAAGTAAAAATCGTATATACAAGTTTGAAGCTTTTGAATCGATTATCAAAAATAATTAAAAATGAAAAATACAACTTAATGCTTTGACTGCGTTGCACATAAATAAAAATATTTATAATTTTCTGCTAAACTAAAATATATTTTTTGAGAGATTGGATCATGCAAGATATTCGAGGAACTCAGTTGAACTTGGACTTGAATCTTTTTAAATGCTGATCGTGCTAGTTGCCTTATTTTTTCGAAATGATGTCAGGCGTTGATGAAGAAAAGCAGTTTTTCCTGCAATCGGGCGCCATATGATGATAACCTATCAGCTCAGAGATAACCATACTGCGTTTATCATCTCGGATTAATGGAATATTACAGTTTAAGAGAATTAATCGCCTTCACAATGTACTCGGGAACTCCGTATGACTCTGCAAACGAGGAATGTCACGTTCTAATTACCTATTGCACGCGAGACATATTCCTCGAGAATAAAGAATCTCGGAAGTCAGGATATGTTTCAAATGTCAATGTAAATTCCGTGATATCAGTAATATATATAATTAGCGATATATTTTTTACTGAGACTGTGACTGTCTTGTAATTACTAATATCTAGAAGCTGATAATATAAGATGATTTTGCGATAATATCGTTTAACTCATGCTTTGATCAGATAAAATTAAGAATAATTGTTTTCTGACAAATCTATTAACGCTAAAGCTTTCGTGTACAAGGATAGTAATTGAAATGATCGTTGCGTTAATTTAACTTATGATCTTTCTAATTGTACAACTTGTTACCTTTTATATACCAAGCTTTTAAGTAAAATAAGTTGAAAAATTATTTAAGAATATTCTCATATGCACATTTTGATGATAATGTAGTTGATATAACGGAAATGATTTTTCGAACGATATTAATAGTCACTTTTGTCGTTAGGCGACGAAATTGCAACGCAATCAGGAAGTCATCAGACACTCTGATAAGCATGGAATGCGCTATTTGATACGAATTCAATGGTATCGAATCTGTCGCGAGGAATTGCGATCGTACGACATTTCTCAGAATTAGTCTCACAACATCGTTCTATATTTTAACTCAATCTAAGCGATTGCAAATTTTTTTTTTTAAGATTTATTTAACAAATTATAACTTTATAAAAACAAAAAATTTATAAATTTCGATTTTAAAAATGAAGATACGGAATATATAACGTACACAAGTTTGTTTAATTTTTTCCGTCACTTCTAATGTTAGTGTACGGATGATAGTAATATATTCACTTACTACGTAAAAAAAATTCAATGACGAGTAACTACGCAGCTTGTAATAATTATCGCGATTTTACAAGTGGAAATTGTAGTTGTATTTTGCAAGTCCATATGTAATAATGAAATTCCATTCGCAACCGATAACGGGTGCACATGAATACGAAAATATGTAAGAATTACACAATTTTAAAGTCTTATTCGATTGAGAACATTTGTGCTTTTTATTGATACGCGTCATGGAACGAACGTTTTCTTTGACGACTCGCAACAAAGGAGAAGAGAGAGAAGCAAAATAAGATTTCGAGACATCTTCAACGACAACGACAACGACGATGATGACAACGTCGAGGGAAAAAGATTAAGACGAGCAGCGGAATCGTTATCAATGGTGTCAGGGTCCCGTTGGTTCGTTTTATCGCATAGCTATCCGAGTATCCGATCGAGAAAGAAAGAGAGAGCCATTCGATTGTGCTTACTCGGGACTTAAAGTCGGCCGCATGATTGTGGTGATGGTAATTCAGTTCGGTCGATCTCCGTCTCCCATAATCCATTGTTTCAGTGGCCGTTAATTGTTATCGCTGTTATGTGACACGGTAAAAATCGCATCCGATCAAAGAAGAAGAGGTTGATATATCTCCTCATTGCCACTGCAGTCGATTACATCGGCATCGATAAGGAGGTGCATCATCGATATGATTACACACACACACACACACACACACACACACACACACACACACACACACACACACACACACACACACACACACACACACACACACACACACACACACACACACACACACACACACACACACACTACACACACACACACAC
>NW_012130764.1:0-3986 GCF_000143395.1 Atta cephalotes | reverse complement strand
TCTCTTCTTCTTCTTCTCTCTCTCTCTCTCTCTCTCTCTCTCTCTCTCTCTCTCTCTCTCTCATTTGCCTCTTAATTATTAAAAACTACAAGTTTTAATTCAAGATTTTAATAACTCACAAATGTATATTGTTTGTTAGCCATTCGCAGTAATTAACTACGCGCGAATAATGAGAAACGTGGAAAAAATAATATGCATTACATTAATAATATTACATTAATAATGTAGTTTTCAATTACTTTATATGTCATATGAAACGTACTATAAAAACAGAAAATGTTACCACGAAAGCGCCCACTCATTTTTACTTCAATGACTGAAAAAAAAAAAAAATTAGCTGATGGATAATGTTATGAAGGAAGAACGACGGTGCTCAGAGTGCTGGAGTTGAAAGGAAGTAGGGAGAGGTAGCGAAATACCTGGGATGCTGATACCGTCATCCACGATGGCACCCAGTTTCAACAACATCTCTTCTTTCTTCTTACCTCTTTCTCGTTTTCTTTCTCTCTTTCTCTCTTACTTTTTGTTTCTATCTCTCGAGAATATGTCTCTTCCTGCTTCTCACTCTGATACGTAATATCAAGAATTACTACACCATTTCGGTATTTCCGTCTCTCACATGGCAACTGTATGCGAATTGTGTTATATGATATTTGCGAATGGTGTAGATTTCCGAAGGGAGAGATTACGCGTGTAATTTAAACAGCGAACGAATGAGACGAATAATTGCAATGCAGAAAATGATGGTTCTAAGTTATAAGTAATTTTCAAAGAAAGCTGAGTGAAGAATTTTATTCAGAAATCAAGATAAATTGTAGAATATTTAATAAATAATTACCAATTACTTGGTTTTATAAATTTCTCTCTAATTTCCAATTGCAGCTACCAAGAAATAAAACAAAATTTTTTTATTAAATCATATAACTAACATTTGCACTGAACAGAAAACGATTCTGCACATTCAGCGTTTTCAAAAAAGGATGCAGATTCACTTTTGGACTTAGTGACGAATTTTTAACGAAAGAGAACAGAAGGTTCCTTCGAGTGCGCGCAATTAATTAAGAAAACGAGACGAAGAATGACGATCATCTTGAACGAAAGATCCCATAAAAAATGTCATATCTTGCAATTAGCGCCCCTTTTAGTACTCACTGTCAATCAGACCTCACGTGTACGTGTACGCGCTAATTAATTCCGAATATATCTTGAATTGCCGACGTCGATAGGGAGAAAGAGAGGGGGAGAGAGGTAAAATAATTCACGAGCTCCTCCCCCCCCCCCTCCCCGTTACGGAGGGTTCGGTACAACGCGGCGTTCTCTCTCCTCTCGGTCTCCGCACCCTCTATTACCACCCCCTACCACCTCCACTCTTCCTCAGCCTCTCTTGTCGGAGCTCCCTCTCCGGTGGACGCCCGTAATATTTACGAGCAAACCGTCCGGTCGTTCGCATAGAAATTACCAGTAATTCGCTAATCGATATCATAAATTGTTATAAAGAAGCAGATAGTCTCTTTCTCTCTTTTTTGAAAAAAATTTCATTGCAAATAAAGACACACACAATGATTAAATTCCTTGTAATTGATTCGTTTGTTTAACTAAACAAATAAATTTTTAAGCAGTTACAATTTAAAATTACTGTCAACCATTTTTTTTAAGTTATTGATATTTTTAATTTTAATATTTTAGTTTGTTTATATCAGTCAGTATTTTCTTTTATCATTTATATATTTTTTACGTCTCACATTTTTGTCTAGAGATTTATTTAGATTTAATTTGAATTACTTAGAGATTCCTACATAAATACATCTATTATTATAATCATTATTAATTTAGTTTTCAAAGTACGGATAGTGAAAAAATACGTTATTCCACTACACGTCCCTTAAAAGGCCTCCTCATTTATGAGTCAAAATTGCTACTCCCACGTAATCAACTGTGTACCTGAACAATTTCGACCCCGCAGGGTCCATAGCGGAGGGCAAGGTTCCTCCCTCGCCTTTTTCCATCCCTCCGGAACGACTGCGGTTTTCAGTGTGGATCCGCAAAATGGAGCGACCCTTTTCCCTATACATGTTCTATGTCGGAGCGAGAGAGACGTGAAAAATAGAGAGATCTGAAACGGATGTGGAAGGAAGGGAGCACATAAACCTGAACAGTGAAGAGAGAAGGAAAATGCGAAAGGCTCAAAAAGAGTTGAGTTATCATAGGACAGTTATGAGAGCAACGATATCCAAGTTTTTCGCGATAAACGGCAAAGCAGAATCGAGAACAATACGCGACACACGCCACTGTCTGCTGTTACCGGCAAAATCAACCAACGTAAACAGGTTGTTGGAACCGCAAGCCAGAAATTGAAACCGACATAATTCCGATGTAATCTGGGATGTTGCTGTAGACTGACAAAATAATTTCCATGTTCATTCATAACAATGAAAATAAATGTAGTCCTATATTTTCCTTCATATTTATATGTGTGTGCACGAAGAAAGAGTTTTGCAAGAGTATTGAAGTTTGCGCGCCCTACGGCAGCCATCTTGTTTGTCATGTATCGTATAGGTGCACGTAGAAACTACCATCAATCGATATAGATTCTTTGGGAGAGTGAGTAGAATTAATCAGTGTATTCCACGACGAAAAGAAATTTTCACGAGATGATATATTCTTGTTGCATTTCGTCACCTTTGTGCTTCCAATTTCCTCATACTCAAAGTCGTCGAGTTCTCTTCCTCATTCTCTTCCTCCTCCTCCTCCACCTTCCCTGCGTTGCCGTAGTTCTCGGGCTCAAGCCGGCTCGGGGATCGCGAGTAGCGTAGGGCCGGGGGCCACCACCCTCGCAGACGGGGATGGCGGGGTGCAGCAGCCAGGGACCGAGGAGGTGGATGAACCGGGCGGCAGTCTGCAGAATCGCGCATACATACGCGGCGTGCACGTGATAGATGTATGGAGCGCGAACACGCGCGCACAAAAGCGCGCGTAGAAGCCACGGACGGGTGGCGGGAATTGGCGTGGCTGCAGAGTATAGAATGAGAGAGAGAAGAGAGAGAGAGAGAGAGAGAGAGAGAGAGAGAGAGAAGACAAACAAGGAAAAAGAATGTTTCTGTGAACGGGCCAGAGAATTGTCAATGTGGATGAAGGAAGATAGTAATAAACATATATATGGGAAAAAGAGAGAAAGGAGAACGAATGGAAAGAGAACCGCGAGAGATCCAAAGGGGGTGTGAGAGTGAGGCTGGGTTTCCTGGGTTCGTCGTCATGACGACGAAACCTCCGCTGCCAGACCAGACAGAGATTCGCGCCACCACCGATGAGAACGTATACACAAACGCACACGTCGGGAGAAGAGGACAGGAGGGAGGAAGAGAGGAAAGGTGGAAAGATGCAGAAGGAAGGAAAAAGCTCGGAGAGTATGGACGCGCAGACGGAGACAGAGACGGCATGGCGTGGGAGCGAAACGGAGTTCCGTCTCCATCCCTAAAACTACCCCCGCGCGCGCGGTTCCTCCAATCGTTCCGCAACCCCCGCCGTCTAGCCATCCGTCGTTTGTTGCACCGAGAACGCCGGCCCAGTGACTCTCAACCCAGCCGGGAAATGTACCAACGTATCGAGTACTTCGACCCTCTATCAACAGAGTTTGTTGCACCCCTGTCAGTGATTCTCCATCGAATCGCTCTTGAAAAGAAAGAATCTCATGTCGAGATTACGTATTTTTAATAATCAACAAAATGTAGACTGTTTGATCTTAACAGATTCTATTAAATCAACGTTTTTTTTCTGGTAGTAAAAAAAGTTCTAAATCAGATATATTTAAAAATTTTTTCTTGTTTCGAGAAAAAGTCTCCTCGTTTAAACGCAAGATTTCTAGATGTAAAATGAAAAGGTATAACGAAAAGTTAACGACAAAAAGTGCTTAAAACATATTTAAATGCGAAAGGAAGGTTCAGAGGAAAGGCATCGAAGATCAATGAACAGACGAATATTAAATGTGA
>NW_012130763.1:0-3989 GCF_000143395.1 Atta cephalotes | reverse complement strand
ATATATATATATATATATATATATATATATATATATACATGCATAACTTATAAAATTTGTTTGTTTCGTTGGTCTTACAAATATCTAAGGATCGTGATTTCTTTCGCTACATGTTTTGATGTATTTTCGGCAGACTTCTCTGAACCAGAATTTATAATATTATATGGCTTCGATCGATGAGCTATGAGAAGAAAGGATCGGTGTCGAAGGTATTGATCCTTCACAGGTGTGTGTGTTAGAGGTGTTATCTATTCTACCTTCTTTTCACCCTTCGATTTTCTAGGTATCTAGTCGATAGTTCGATACCTTCAAGAGGGACGAACGATCCCGCTTCAGGTCATGCGTGGCATATAAATATTGTGCACAAATAAGGTTGGGTCGCGTTTATTTATAGGAATTTTATGAAAATCTCATCTATACCGAGGGGTGAACACGAGGATGCAAAAGAGTTTGGATAACCACCTGGGTTCGCACGGGAAACTTTCTTTGATGTAATCTAAATACACGCGAAATATTCAAATAAAGTATTAATTTGTTATAGGACTAAATATTTATAAATTATATTTCTTGCTGTTTAATTTTTACAAATTCTCACTATAGATACAAGAAAAAAGAATGTTTTACTTGTATTTCCCTCATACAAACAGATGAATAAAGATTCGAAAAAATAAACGTCACAATTTCAAAATTTGCTTAGTGAATTTTATGCTTTTTTTATCGATAAACATTTTATTAATAATAAATTTTTCAATAATAAGTTCAAGTTGCAAATATAAAATATCAATCTAATCAATTTTCGAAACTGATGCCACCGAGAATTTCGTGAGAAACTATGCGATGGTCGTTTTATGTTAATAGATGAAGGAAGAGTCCCCTCAGGAGTTTTTCTCATGTGATCCTAGAAGAATATTAATAGGTTCCGTATTCCCGTCATCTTGCCGCGCCGAATTTTCATGTTAAAGAGTTACGATCTATCCTGAGCCATCTGCCTGTTGTTTGATTTCTATTTTAACAGCCAATATTCTCGCGCTTAAGTTTATATGATATTAATTACTAGTACAAGAATAATAAATGACACAGTCATCCTAGTACATATAGACTGTAAGACAAACAAAGACAAAATTGAAATACAACGCAATATTAGAATTGTTTCGTTCGTAATAAAGAGTTTGAATAATTTAATAAATATCAGATCCTTCTTTCTCTTTTGAAATTTTTATAACAAATAAGAACACACATATAATTATATAAAGTGTATAAAAATTATATTTTAGGAGAAAGAGAAGCTTATCTATAAAACTAATAATATTATCTAATTTCATTTATCATATAAGTTGAAATAGGGAATAATCATATATCCGAATTTATCAAAAAATAGAAAAAATATTTTCTAGATGACTGTTATTATGCATAAAAATGATCAAAAAGTAGAATTGGAAATATTTCAGTAGGAATAAAAACATATATTCTCAAGTTAGAGTGTGAACATCGGAAACTAAAAAAACTTGCTGCTACCAAATTTGGTACGGTCATTGGACTCCGAAGGAGATATTATACGGAATAATTTGTGGCCAGTGTTCCCTATGCCTTTTCTCTCTTCTGCCTCCTCCTGCTGATGCGATTTATAATGAACACTCCACTCACCGCGGTATTCTCGATTGCTTAACTTCGAACATGTTGCCAGTTTAAAAATAAAAAAAAAGATGCAACAATAATATCAGAAGGAGGAGCAAGCTGGAATACGTAATGCGTTAAGGACGAAGGTAGGGCGCACCATGGACCAAGCATGAAATTGAGTTTCGTTCTGAAATCGACTTTCGACAAAAAGCATTATCGGATAATATCTCGTGGGATAAAGATAAATTATGTTCAGACTTTTCAGTCAACGTCGTGATTGTTTTGATGGCAGGCATGACTCGTCTTTAAACAATCTTGGACAATCTCTGTATAAAATATAATTTAATTTATACTTTAATTTATAATATAATTAATTTAATTCGGAGATCAAGTATTAACGACGTTATACAAGTAGTTGGCGTTGAGTAGTAGTGTATACTTGGAGTATGTGGTATGTTACAATTATAACAAGGATATACTCGGTTTTCTTCCTTACTGAATTATTCATTCATATGTAGGTACATAAATGTGCTTGTACTCGCACGTCGCAAAATCTCTCGTGGCCCAAGAAATAAGTAGCATCAACAACGCATTCATTATACTAATTACTATTATAAAGCACTGTCATGCGTCGAGTCCATGCATGTTATTTCCTTTGCTTCAAAAAAAAAAGGGTTCGTACCTTGGCTGAATGCAGGGTGTAGGAATTGAAAGGGGTCCGTGGAAAATCGCGTGTAAAAGTTGAACTAATTTCGTTTGAAAAATACTTCAATTCCAGGAACAACTTGAAAATATAATCGAACTTATTTATTTCATAAATAAGTAGCAATTACTTTTAATCACAGTAAATCACTCGCTCTGAATAACGAACTGATTTTTATACTTTTTTAAAAAAATTTTATTAAGATAATCTAATAAAACATAATTAATTATCTGTTATTGAAACATTATATTTCCTTGAAGAAAGAAATTGTAGCAAACTAGTTACAGTCTATCCTTTATTTTCATGCGCAAGAACTACGAATACTTGTCGAACTTTTGATGTGACCCAGGTGTATCCTATTATTAAGTTGCAAAAGTTTGAAATCTATTTCAATCGAAATGACACGACCATCAAGATATTAATCTAGTATTCTCTTTTTATTTTAGATTTAATGCCCAGTAAGAAGATTGCAGCTGCTCAGTGGCACCGATCGGTAAGACGCTCGGAGAACCGTTAAGCCGTAAGCTATAACGCAATAACCAGTTTTAATAAAATGCAATAAAAAGCCTGCAATAAATGTGCCGTTTTTCATGGCGCAATATTTTAATTTTTTTTTTTTTTTTTTTATTGAAAACAGTTGATATTTATTACGTGGAACATTCGATTATTCTCTCGAAAGCAAAAGCTTCCATTTCGGCATAGAGTTTTCTTTAGCTTACAATTAGTATCTGCCTTTGAAGAATTTAAGATCTAAACTTTACTTAGTCCATAAATAGTATCATGTAATCCTACGACATAGTCATAATAAATATCGAATATTGAGCGAAGTGCTGCGATTTTGCTGTAGCTACGCTACGACGATACGTTGCGTAGTATCGTCGGGACTAGATCGGGTCGAGTTGAGTCGAATGAAGAATCCGGCAAGACGGTACGTCCCTGCCTTCGGTGGGCAGATAGGGTATAATCATACCGAGTTTCGTATCTCGAGGGGGGCCACGGGAAGATGGTCCAACATCTGCCGCTGCAGGGAATCTCTGCCCACATGCTGGCCGGTCCGCGCACGCATACGCGTGTACATACACACGGTAAAAAGTGACGTAGGTACACGGTGGGACGTCATGTAAATTCATTCGAAACACATGGCAGGGCTCATGGCGGCGGCGCGGCGTTTCTCTTGCGCGCAAAGGGTTTCGAAGAGAAATCTCTGAAGAGTAGAGCGTGCGGAAAAACAAACGATAACTTCGACTCCAACTTTGTGTGCCTCTTTGGTACCGTTCTTCTGTCGCCACAGATAATTTTGGATTTCTCTTCTTTCCCGAGATCATCTTAGCAATGTGATATTTTCAGTCAGTCGCATGTCATCGCAATTTTGTCTCGTGCGAAAACGAAATATTCAATGACAACAATGAAAATTTCTTCAAAATTAACTTGAACAGAATTCGTAATTGATAGTACTGTAATAATCTAGCTGAATATGTTTATTAACCAATATAATTATAACGAAGAATTCTTGTATTTCATTATAAATTCAAATGATTAAAAATATTATAATTTGGATGTTGTATAATTTTGCATATAAAATATTAGCTTTGTTAAAAGAGTAGTTTATATATGGCATACTTTATCACAAATACGTTAATATAATATATATTGTGTGGTTACTTCATTA